>NW_004528189.1:0-3458 GCF_000260255.1 Octodon degus
CAAGTCCGCATCTTGTACAGCAATTAACCACTAAGAAGAATATATGCAGTGTATTATTTGTTGAAAAATAAAAAAAGAAATACTTTTATGTATGAGCAAAAATTGCAACTTTTTATTACAGAAAAAGTTGGAAATAACTGAGGGCTCATCTCCAAGACATCTACACATCAAGGAATGAAAGAAAGCAAACCTTTGGATGGTGCATGTAAATGATCTCTTTAATCCCTCAGCTATGGCATATGCATAGATATCAGACTTCTGGGGAAGGGAGAGGAATAGCGAAGAAAAAGAGAAAAGGAACTTTCATTTTTTACTCTGTATACAGTATATATTGTAATGTATTGAGTAGAAATCGTTTCCAATGAGAATATATTCATTTCCTAGAAGGAGAAGGAGAACTGGTACAGGGATATTTAAAAAGTCAATAGAAGAAAATGGTTTCTGTGTATTTGTGGGAACTTCTATGACATAGGTGGCATTTCATGTCAGTTGAGATCATAGGATTTCCAAGTGTAAATAAAGTTGATTATGTAGCTCATGTTTACTTAGTGTAGTTTTTAAAGACTGACAAGGAGAGCTCATACAAGGACGGGAGGACAGGGTCTCTACCATAGGAGAGTCTAAAATATTGACATAGTTTTGCTGAACTGAAACTTGTCATAGTCCTGCCCTGCTTTTTTTTTTTTTTTTTTTTTTGACAGTCTTGCTATGTTGTTCAGGCTGACTTTGAATTTGTATGTTATTTATTTATTTATTTATTGTATTTTAGGGAAGGGTCTACAGGGTGTTTAGGGTCTCACTACTAGATTGGATTTGTAGTGATATGCCTGTTTACAGCCTCTTACGAGCTGGGATTACAGGCGCACACCACCCATGCCCAGTCTCAATTGACATCTCAGTAAGCCCTGGGGGTGGGGCCGGCCTGGCAGGCCTTGTGCCTGCTTGCAGGTGTTGTAATTCACTGAGCTATTGGACCGGCTCTTTCAAGCTGACTTTGAGCTCACTTTGTAGCCCAGGCTGGTCTCGAATAATGATCAATCCTCCTGCCTCAGCCTCTTAAGTGCTGGGATTACAGGTGTATGCCACTATGTCTGGCTCTTCCTTTTGTATTTTTTTTTGGGGGGGGGATACTGGGAATTGAACTCCGCATCTCACACCAGGCAGGCACTTATGTTCCTGAGCTATATCCCCAGCCCTGAATTTTTATTTTGAGGTAGGTCTTATTAAACTGCTCAGGTTAGTCTTGAGATCCTTCTGCCTCAGCCTCCAGAGTAGCTGTGATTATAGGCAGTTGCCACCATTCCTGGCTGATTCTGTAGTTCTAACCAACTAGCAGATGCTGCTGCTATCTTTCATGAACCACACTTTGAGCAGTAAGTGCCTAAAGGGTCTCTAGAGCCCCATTTAATTCCAAGAGACTGCTCTTTTCAGGCTGTGTTGATACCTGCTTCTTTCTTTTTTCTGTAAAGGGTTAACAGAGTTTTGTGCCTTAACTGTGGAAAATTATAAAAACAACACAAAACAAAACTCTTGTGCTCCCTGTTATCTACTCTAAGAAATGTATTCTCCCTTTTGACTCAAGGCTGTTCAACAATAAACAACTGTCTCTTGTCAAGACAACAAGCTAACACAAACTCCCTCCCCAACCATCTCCTATAACATAGTCAGCTTAAGATATATCTTATAAAAATATACACTTATCACTAAGCTGTAAAATACCTTTTAGTTATAAACAGTTTATAGCTGTGTCAAATAAATGTAGTTTCTGTTGTTCTATACCAGGTAACAAATTTGCTTATCAAACTAGATGTGATTTCTGTTATAAACACCCCCCTGCTACCTATGTTCGGGGCCAATCAGCCTTCTCCTGCGTGAGAAGTGGCTGATGGACCTGAGCTCAGTAAATAAAAGGTTCTATTCAAATTTCTATCCGGCTGATCTGGTTCCTGTGCAGAGCTGACCCATAACATTTTCCTTAGTCCCTCTTCCCATCGTTGCTTCCTGGACTTACACTGTGTCTGCCTAGTTTCATCAGCAGAAGGAATGGGAAACGGATGGACTCAGCCTCAGCATCTATCCACAGCCTAAAATCTTGGTATGCTCCCTTTCCTTTCCATCTGTCTTCCTTGTAAGCTGGGTGCCTTGGAGACACTCACTTTTTTCCACGGGAGGGACCCCAATCAAGATCTTCGTCTTCACATTTTTGAGTGGCTGTGAGTTTCTCTGCATGTCTTTGAAGCTTCTGAGGTGTTCTGTTATGCCAGGGTCGATCTGCATCCGGGCTCTCTGCCAAGCTACCACCTTCTTTTCCTCCTGAGAAAAGAGTGCAATTCAGTTCTACAATTCTTCACCTCTAAGAGTAATGGCTCTTAGATGGTCCCCTTCGCACAGCATAATAAAATCATTTCCAGGACACAGGACAGGTTGCTTGGGCTCAATTCAAGCCTTCTGTCCTTGGGGTTCCTGTATAGGTTATTGTTATGGTTTGTGTCTACATGTCCTCCCAGTGCAGTCATGGGGTGGCTTCTGGAGTTGGGGATTGATTCTTGATCCAATGCTGGGATTATGGGTGTGAGTGCCGTGGGGCAGATACTCTGCATATAAATGTAAGTAGAGGACAGGCTAGCTAGCTGTGGTGCTACAGCCCCTCCCCTTGCTCTTGCTCTTTGCCACCACCATGAAAAGTTGCTCTCTTCCATGTGTCACTGCCTTGGAGCCCGCTGAGTATGGATTGAAATCTCCACTGGCTGTGAGTTAAATAAACCTTTCCTTCCTTCATTTTGGGTGTTGGGCATTTTGTCCCAGCAACAAGAGAAGAGTAACTGAGACAGTGATGAATCCTGAGTAGAGGGAGCTGAAATTCCTCTATCTCTATGGTAACAGGCAGGGAATAAAGTGTCATTCTTCACCCTCATTTATCCCTACAATTACAGTCTGATGTGTGTCATTAATCCCACGAAGGACATCACATGTGTTAGGTATGAGAGATACTGGGGACCAGGTAATACCACCCTAGTGCCCATAACAAATGTTTTCACTCACACCCTTCTTTACTTTGCCTTTTCTATATTGTGGTGAAAGGTTTTCTACTTCTTAGAGGTTTTCTAGGCTTGTAGAAATGACCTAACCTCTCAGGATTCAGAGAACTAAAAATGATAAAAATGTATAACTTTGAAAACCAAGGGACCAGACCTAGTCCTAGGCCAGGTCCGGTGAGTGTGTGGAGAGCTTCCTGCTACCCTGCGCTGGGGGGACCAGTCCCAGCCCAGGCGCAGCGTGGGCTGGACCCTCTCTCATGCCCTCGGGCCGTCCCCCATCACTCCGCAGTACCTCCCCCACCCCGCCCACCCAGTAGGAATTTCTACTGACTTCCAGGAACCCCCAGACCCAGTCCTAGCCCAGGTCCGCAGCTGGAAGGAGTTGAGCACAGCAGCCAGACCTAAGCCAGACGCAGCTGG
>NW_004528190.1:0-558 GCF_000260255.1 Octodon degus
GTCTTTAAATTTTGGGGTCCTAGTGTTTTTTAGTTCTTTATAAATTCTAGAGAGCAGACCTTTGTCTAAGTACTTATTTGTCATGATTTTTTCCAAATTTGTGGTTGCCTTTTCACTTTGTTGGGAATTTCTTTTAACATGAAAAAACTTCTCAGTAAGAGCAGGTCCCAGTTGTTAATTCTTTCAATGATTTCCTCTGTGATTTGATTTCTGTTCATGAACTCTTTGCCTACCCCTATGTCTTCAAGAGTTCCTCCTACTTATTCTTCCAGGAGATTTAGTGTCTCTGCTTTAATGTTTAGATTTTTAATCCATTTTGACTTTAGTTTAGTGCATGGTGATTGACCTGGGTCAAGTATGAGTTGTCGGCACATAGAGAGCCAGTTTTTCCAACACCATTTGTTAAAAAGGCTATCTTTCTTCTACTTAGTATGTTTGGCCCCTTTTTCAAAGATAAGGTGCTGAGTGTGTTCGTAGTGGCTTCAGCATCTTCTAATCTATTGCATTGATCCTCAGGTCTATTTTGATGCCAGTACCATGCTGATTTTATCACAGTAG
>NW_004528190.1:1583-2034 GCF_000260255.1 Octodon degus
CATATTTCATTGGCTGTTATTGGGCTATTGAGAGTGGTTATATCTTGGCGATTCAGTTGTGGTAATTTGTACCTTTCTAGGAATCTGTCCATTTCATCTGTGTCTTATATTCTGTGAGACTAAAGATTGTAAAGTAGCTATTGATAATCTTCTGAATTTCCACTGAGTCTCTGGTAATTACACCCTTTTCTTTCCTTTTTCTTATATTTGAATTTTTTCTTTCCTCTTTTTAATGAGGTTAGCTATGGGCTTATCCATTTTATTTAATCTTTCAAAGAACCAGCTTTTTGCTTTTTTAATTCTTTGAATTGTTTTCTTCATCTGAATTCAATTAATTTCTGCTCTAATCTTTATGATTTCCTTCCCTAAATACATGGAAATTAAATGACACCCTCCTCAGCCACAAATGGGTCACAGATGAAATTAAACAAGAAATTCAACAATATCTACA
>NW_004528190.1:2450-3121 GCF_000260255.1 Octodon degus
GTCCCTATACTCCTCAAACTCATCCATGAAATTGAAAAGGAAGCAATCCTCCCAAAATCATTCCTGGAGGCAAGTATTATACTGATACCAAAACCTGGGAAAGGTGCAACTAAGAAAGAGAACTACAGGCCAGTATCCCTCATAAACATAGATGCAAAAATCATCAACAAAATCCAAGCAAATAGAATACAGCAAATCATCAAGAAGATCATACACCATGACCAGGTAGGATACATCCCAGGGATGCAAGGGTGGTTCAATATTCAAAAATCTATAAATATAATACACTATATCAATAGAGAGGAAACTAAAAACCGCATGATCTCAATTGATGCAGAAAAAGATTTTGACAAAGTCCAACAGTCATTGATGTTCAGAGTTCTACAGAAATTTGGAATAGATGGCCTCTACTTCAGTCTGGTAAAAGCCATTTGTGAAAACCCAACGGATAACCTAATCCTAAATGGGGAAAAACTAAAATCTTTTACTCTTCGATCTGATACAAGACAAGGATGTACTCTGTCACCACTGTTATTCAATATAGTTCTGGAATCGTTCGCTACAGCAATTAGACAAAAGAAAGAAATAAAAGGACTAAGAATAGGTAAAGAAGAATTTAAATTATCATTATTTGCAGATGACATGATACTTTACTTGGAAGACCCAAAAAA
>NW_004528191.1:0-558 GCF_000260255.1 Octodon degus
GAAAATGAAATACCTTGGAAATAATCTAACTAAAGAAGTCAAAGATATTTTCAAGGAAAATTACAGTACTCTGAAAAAAGAGATTGTAGTGGATTTCAAAAAATGGAAATATATTCCCTGCTCCTGGATAGGAAGAAACAACATCGTAAAGATGGCCATACTCCAAAAGTTATTATACAGATTTAACACAATCCCTATCAAACAACCACCCACATACCTCCCAAACCTAGAGAAATTGTTCCTAAAATTTATTTGGAACCAGAAAAGACTTAGAATAGCAAAGGCAATCCTACACAACAAAGACAAGGCAAGAGGCATTGCAATTCATGACTTTAAATTACACTACTAAACTACTATGATAAAATCAGCATGGTACTGGCAATAAAATAGACCTGAGGATCAATTTAATAGATTAGAAGAGGCAGAGGCCTCTGTGAACACACTCAACCACCTTATCTTGGAAAAAGCAGACAAACATGCTTAATGAAAAAAGATAGTCTCTTTAATAAATGGTGGAAAAATTGGCTCTCTACATGCCAAAAACTAATACTTGACCCA
>NW_004528191.1:3266-3924 GCF_000260255.1 Octodon degus
AGAGTTATGTGACGTTACAGTACAAGTTCTCATATGTCCTGAGTCTTAATTGACCTTGAAAAGCTAGAGGCAAAATGTTGGCTTTCCTTGCAGCTCTCCTTATTCTCTAATTTTGGTCTGCAAACTCAGGTTGTTAACCCTCCAGAAGAGAAACTTATTGTTATTACCATACAACCTAGGCTGTTAAGCTTAGCCTCACTATCTGTCTGAATATCAAACATCTTAGGAATAACATGGAACAGGAATTTTTCACCAAGTATTGATATGTTGAATTTTAAGTCCCTACAGAATATGATGAAAAAACATTTAAAAATTAGAATATATTTTTAAAATAGGCATAGCAAATTATATAATTCTTATGTTTACATATAAGTCCAAAAATCTAACCATATACAACCTTAAAGCAGGACAGTCCCACAACATTCCTTTTCCTGTCTCTTGCCGTCATTCACCACTGCCTTCTTTTTGAACAATCATCTACCCAAGAGACAGCACAGCAGCAACTGGCATGTCATGTCAAGCAGCCTGTAAGACCAGAATGACCAGCACTTCAAGCATGAAAATACTATTACAGATTACCATCTTCAGTGCAGTTACTTAGTTCACAGGTATCAGTATATATAGTTAGTCAGGGTGAGAATCTTTCCAATTAACTGCT
>NW_004528192.1:0-495 GCF_000260255.1 Octodon degus
GGAACTTAGAAAAAATGCGGTATACCGATGAATGTCCATTTTGTATCTGTGTATTCAAAGTGGTTAGGATAGATATATAGTTGCATTCTCTTAACGAATAGAATGATTTGTTATAATGGTGTTTCTAAATAGGATCTCAAGTCCGCATGTTGTACAGCAATTAACCACTAAGAAGCATATATGCAGTGTATTATTTGTTGAAACTGTTCTGATTTGATTTGATACTGTCTCATTGCTATCTGTTTATCAATAAAACTTTGAAAAAAAGAACAAAACCCTCTATTCTTTAAGAGAATATAACTATATACTATCCAACCCACTTTGAATAGACAGATAAAAAATGGACATTCCTTTGTATTCCCTTTTTTTTGTTAAGTGCCATCATTTAAATATTATAGGTGTGTAAACTCAGTAAAGTATTCTAAAAAAGTCCAGCAGCCCATAATAGTATTGGGACTTCTACTTCACTGGCAATGTCAGAAATTGTTGACCTGA
>NW_004528192.1:1064-3553 GCF_000260255.1 Octodon degus
TATATCTATCTTAACCACTTTGAATACACAGATACAAAATGGACATATATCTGTATACCCTTTTTTTAAAAGTTCCGTTGTTTGAATATTATAGGTGTGTAAACAGCAAAATATACTAAAAGAGTCCAGTAGCCAATAATAGTATTGGGTCTTCCGCTTGACTGGCAATGTCAGAAATTGTTGACCTGAGTCTCCTACAGCTCAGCACAACAGCATGGCTTTACTGCTGCTATTTTATTTTTATACTTTTCTGTTGGATGGTTAGGACAAAGGTAAAGCAGGACCTATGCAACAAGAGTTGTATCTTTTGGGTCTGATAAGGTCAGTGAAATCCTCTCAAGATTTATCCTGAGATCCTGTACCTCAAATTGTAGAACCTTTCTCAGTGTCAGCCATGTGGATGAGTCACGGCCATTGCTTAGCCAATGTGCTCTTTCTGAAAGCCTGAGAGAATGTTCTCTCTCCGTGTGACTCTCCTTAGGCAACCTGTACATCATTGCTTACTTTTCAATATGGCCCCATAATCTCCATGATCAGAAAATTTGTGACACTACTGAATTACATGATGTTACAGTAAAAGTTCTCATATGTCGAGTCTTAATTGACCTTGTTAGGCTAGGGCCAAAATATTGGCTTTCCTTGCAGCCCTCCTTCTTCTCTAATTTTGATCTTCAAACTTAGGTTGTTAACCATCCAGAAGAAAAGCTTATTCTTATTCCCATACAACTCAGTCTGTTAAGCTTATCCTCACCATTTGTGTGCATATCAAACATCTTGGGCATAATATGGAACAGGCATTTTTCGTCAAGTATTGATATGTTGAAATTTAAGCCCCTACAGAATATGATAAGAAAACATATAAAAATTAGAATATATTTTAAAATTAGGCATAAACAATTGTATACTTATTACGTTTACACATAAGTCCACAAATCTCACCATATACAACCTTGAAGCAGGACTATCCCACAATATTCCTTTCCCTATCTCTTGCTTGCATTAACCACACTCTTCTTTTTGAACATCCAACTACTGGACAGACATCATAGCAGCAACTGGCATGTCATGACAAGCATCCCATATTCAGAAGACTAGAATAGCAGGCACTTCAAGCATGAAACTACTATTAAAGATTACCATCTGCAGTGCAGTAGTTTAGTTCACAGGTATCAGTATATATAATTAGTCAGGGTGAGAATCTTTCCAATTAATGGCTAGATTCAAAACTTTTCTGAACATTCTCAGAATCATTTCTTGCCCATCTTCTACATATAAATGTATGGCTTCACATATTCATGATTCCTAGCTCTTCTCCTTTCCCTCTCTTCATTAGTTAGTCCTTGAGATCCTGTTTCCTTTCACTCATAGTATACATTTCTATTTGTATTTCTTCTTTTGAGTTCTGTTTTTTCATAATTTTATTGATAAACAGCAATGAGACAGTTTTAAATCAAATCGCTAGGACAGTTTCAATAATTAACACACTGCATACATTCTCCTTAGTGGTTAATTGCTGCACAAGATGCGGACTTGAGATCCTATTTACAAACACCATTAGAATAAATCATTCTACTCATTAAGATACTGTAACTATATATCTATCCTAACCACTTTGAATACACAGATACAAAATGGACATTCATCTGTATACCCCTTTTTTGCTAACTTCCATCATTTGAATATTATAGGTGTGTAAACTCAGCAAAATATTCTAAAAGAGTCCAGTAGCCCATAATAGTATTGGGTCTTCTGCTTGACTGGCAATGTCAGAAATTGTTGACCTGAGTCCCCTACAGCTCAACATAACAGCATGGCTTTACTTCCTATATTTCGTCTTCATACTTTTCTACTGGATGGTTAAGACCAAGGTAAAGCAGGACCTATGCAACAAGAGTTGTAGCTTTTGGGTCTGATAAGGTCAGTGAAATGCCCTCAGGATTTATCCTGAGATCCTGTACCTCAGATTGTAGAACCTTTGTCAGTGTCAGCCATATGGATGAGTCACAACCATTGCTTGGCCAATGTAGTCTCTGTGAAAGCCTGAGAGAATGTTTTCTCTCCATGTGACTCTCCTTAGGCACTGTACATAATTGATCACTTTCCTCTTTGTCCCCATAATTTCCTTGATCAGAAAATTTGGGACACTACCAAGTTACATGACATTACAGTACAAGTTCTCATATGTCCTGTCTTAATTGACCTTAGAAGGCTAGGGCCCAAATGTTGGCTTTCCTTGCAGCCCTCCTTTTTCTCTAATTTTTGTCTGCAAACTTAGGTTGTTAACCATCCAGAAGATCAGCTTATTGTTATTATCAAACAACTTAGGCTATTAGGATTAACCTCACTATCTCTGCATTTCAAACATCTTAGGCATAATAAGGAACAGATATTTTTCATCAAGTATTGATATGTTGAACTTTACATCCCTATGTAATATGACAAAAAACATTTAAAAATTAGATTATATTTTAAAAATAGGATAAAGAATT
>NW_004528193.1:0-573 GCF_000260255.1 Octodon degus
TTCCTTTGTGAGATTGATTCCTAAATATTTCACTTTTTTGGATGTTATTATGAAAGATATAGTTACCCTAATTTTTCTCTCTCAATGTGTTCATTGCTTGTGTACAAAAATGCTTCTCATTTTGGGGTGTTAATTTTCTTTTCTTTTCAAAAAAGTTTCATTTTAAGGAGAATAAAATAATTAAAAATTAGAAATGATATAGAATTTCAAAAAAACAAGTTGAATTCAACAATGGTTGTTACATTGCATACTGAGAATTAGGCTCTCAATGCAGACATATTCGATAAAGTTGTGGCTTTTCATAATTCTGTTTTTCATGTTCCTCACATAAGATTCCTCACATGCTTTGTTTTGAAAAACATAGAAGGCTTGTTTTTAAAAGTAAGATGCTTAGACTCCATGTTCAAAATAGTTTTGAAGACTTCCTGAGTTCACCATCTATTATTATTTTTTCTTTTTCTTGTGTCTTTATTTTCATTTATTACCCATTTTAAAAAAACTTTTACTTGTGAGACAGTATGTTAATAATTGGCATGTCATGACAAGAAGTATGTATTTAGAAGACCAGAATGA
>NW_004528193.1:4209-5117 GCF_000260255.1 Octodon degus
TATCTGTGTAGAAGAATGCTATTGACTTTTGAGTATTGACTTTGTATTCTGATATGCTGCTGAATTTCTGTATCAATTCTAGTAGCTTCTTGGTGGACTTCTCTGGGTCTTCCAAGTAAAGTATCATGTCATCTGCAAATAATGATAATTTAACTTCTTCTTTACCTATTCTTATTCCTTTTATTTCTCCCTCATGTCTAATGGCTCTAGCTAATGATTACAAATCTATATTGAATAGTAGGGGTGATAGAGGACATTCTTCTTTTGTACCAGATCTGAGAGTAAAAGTTTTCAGTTTTTCCCCATTTAGAATTATATTAGCCATTGGGTTGTCATTGATGGCTTTTATCAAATTGAAGTAGAGGCCTTCTATTCCAATTTTCTGTAGGCCTTTGAACATGAATGAGTGTTGGACTTTGTCAAAAGCCTTCTCTGCATCAATTGAGATGATCATGTGGTTCTTAGATTTTGCTTTATTAATATAGTGCATTACACTTACAGATTTTCAAATAGTGAACCATCATTGCATCCCTGGAATGAATCCTACCTGTATTTTATTTGCTAGGATGTTATTGAGGATTTTGGCATCTATGTTCATGAGGGAGATTGGCCTGTAGTTCTCTTTTTTAGTTGTGTCTTGCCCTGGTTTTGGAATCAGTATAATACTTGCCTCCAGGAATGATTTTGGGAGGACCACTTCCTTTTCAATTTCATTGAAGAGTTTGAGGAGTGCAGGGATTATATCTTCTGTAAATTTCTTGTAGAATTCAGCTATGAATCCATCAGGAACTGGACTTTTCTTTGTCAGTAGGGTTTTTTTTATTATTTTCATATTTCATTGGCTGTTATTGGGTTATTGAGAGTTGTTATATCTTCTTGGTTCAGTTTTGGTAATTTGTACCTTTCTA
>NW_004528194.1:0-763 GCF_000260255.1 Octodon degus
TGGTGCTGGGGGATTGAACCGCGGTCCCTGTGCTTTGCTAAGCTTGTTCTAAGTAGGTGCTTTAGACCACTGAGCCATCTCTCCAGCCCCACCTTTGAAATTTCTTGAGTCCTCTTGGAGTTTAGGAGAAAGATTTCTGGCTCCCTGCTGGAGCAGCTCACATCAAACCCCACAGAGGGGAGGACACAGTCAGTCAGTCAGTCAGTCTGTCTATCTGCCTGCCTGCCTGCCTGTCTGCCTGATTCCATTAAGATCCTCGGGGACATCCCAGTTAATCAGTCTGTTGGTCTTTTTTTTTCTCCCACAGAGAATATATCATGTCTGTTGGTCTTACTCAGCTCCAGCAGTAGGAGGGTCTGATCACCTCTCATTAGTCAGGACCGCCCCTGAGGGAAGGAGGTTGGAATGTTTAACCTCCAAGTGCTTATTGAATGAATGTGTGAGTGAATGGAGCAGACAGCATAAGCAACAGGCTGCTCCATCTGTGCACCAAGACTGGAAAGCACTGCTCACACTGTCTGATTGGACCCTCGGCTTCGTTTCCATAGTGACCACGGAGGGTTAGAGGGTTGGAGGTTAGGGTTAGAGTTAGGGAAACTTTGGTTCCATTATATGGCATAACAGTGGTCTTGCGCTCTCCTTAGCTAAGTTGTGCCTAAGTCCCCACAAGGGGCGTGGCCAAGGAGGGCACTGAATGGTCCGATTCTGAGAAGCACCTACCCTTTTTCTGTTGCACCATCATTAAAGGATACACAACACAGGA
>NW_004528194.1:2743-3431 GCF_000260255.1 Octodon degus
CCAAAAGCTCTACTGCAATATCTGACAGAAACTGGTTGTAAGAAAGAAATGCCACAAATTTTTGGAGCTGCTGGCTTCTATAGAATCTGGATCCTTGAGTTCACAAAAGCAGCAAAGTTTACTCAGACTGTCAGCCCCTGGGAGCATGTAGTGGTCTTTGCCTCTGAGTGCTAATAGCCACTGTCCTTCTGATTAAAAAGAAAAAACTGACAAGCTCCTCTTAGACCAAGACCTAACTGTCTAGGTGCCACATGCTGTTTTGGACCTCCTGAATAACTGTAAGCCGTTAAAGATGCTGAGTAGATCTTCTTTACAGGTGAAAGTATCTCTGATAGGAATGAAGTCCCATAGGCTAGGTATGGTGTGGTCACCTTGGAAGAAGTTATTTTGGCCAAAGCTCTCCTACAGGGATAATAGATAAAGCAAACTATTTCCTGCTGCTGTTTGGAAACCTACCACCACCGATGCCAAACTTGCACTCCAAATAATCTAGTCCATAGGTCTAAGCCCCCTCTGGGGATCCCATTGACTGAAACATCAATACCAGTCAGAAAATTTTGACCCAATACTCCTGAAAGATCATAGCCAGACCTGCCCTCAACCTGTGTTCTGCAAACTCAGGCTACAGCACTGGCACATGATCCTCATGGGGAGTTTGGCAGTCTCTAGGCAAGAAAAAACATTTTTT
>NW_004528195.1:0-1016 GCF_000260255.1 Octodon degus
TTCGAGGTGACACCCTTGAACATAAGGGTTTAATTGACATAGAGTATTGATCTCTCTACAACAGAGTATACATTCTTTTCATCAGCACGTGGTACTTTCACCAAAACAGATCACACACTAGTTTACAAAGCCTGCTTAAATAAACACAAAAGAATAGAAATTATCTCACACGTACAATCAGATTACTGTGCAATGAAAACAGAAATTGCTGGGCATCTGCACATACCTGTAATCTCAATAGCATTTGTATACAACAATGAACATGATGAGAAAGAAATTATAAAAATAATATTATTTATAGCTGCTTCAAGAAAAAAGAAATAGCCTGGGGAGATAGCTCAGAATAAGTGCTTGCCTGGCAAGCACAGGGTCCTGAGTTCAATTCCCGGTACCTCAAAAAGAAAAAAAAATTCTTTGGGGCTGGGGAGATGGCTCAGTAGAATAAGCGCTTGCCTGGCAAGTGCAAAGGCCTGAGTTCAATCCCCAGTTCTGCCAAAATAAAGAAAGAAAAAGAAAAATGAAATACCTAGAAAATAACCCAGCCAAGAAAGTGAAAGCCCTCTACAAAGAAAAACTACAATACTTTGAAAAAGGAAACTGAAAAGGCCCTGAGAAAATGGGAAGATACCTTCTGCTCCCGAGAGGCAAAATCAATTATTAGCAAAATAGACATAGTCTCAAAACTGCTACATAGATTCAGTGCATTTCCAATCAAAATACCAATACTTACAGATCTCGAAAAAGTAATACTAACATTCACATGGAACCAGAAGAGACTCGTAATAACAAAAGTAATTTTGGACAAGAGCAAAGTAGAAAGCACAGAAACACTTCAAATGATAATATAAAGCAAAATTGATTTTTTAAAAAAGAAAGTACGGCACTATACAAAAAAAAAAGATGTGTGAGTCAATGGAACAGAGTGGAGGATACAGAAATTTCCCCTAATACAATAATTGGCTATTTGATCTTCGACAAAGGGGCCAAAAGTAAACATTGAAAGACAGCCTATTCAA
>NW_004528195.1:2161-3492 GCF_000260255.1 Octodon degus
CAGAGATTTTTTTCAAAAGAACTGAAATTAGAAATTCCATATAACCTAGCAATCCCCCTTCTAAACATTTTCCCTAAACTGGTTTAGGCATCACACTACAGCAGTACAAGCATACCAAGGTCTGCAACAGCACAGCTCATAACAACTAAATCCTGGAAATAGCCTGTGTACTCATCAACAAGAAAATATGGTATTTATATATGATGTAACAGTATTCTGCTATAAAGAAAGATTTGACATATTTGTAGGAAAATGGATACACCTGGAAAATATAATGCTGAGTGAAATAAACTAGATACACAAGCTGAAATACCCTAAAGCATCTTTCATTTGAGTGAGGCAACGGACAAAGAGAATTTTAAAAGATGGCTGGAAGGAGACCAGGAGATTGATCAGTTGCAACGGGGAAGGGGCCCAAGGGAACAAGCACAAAGGTGAGGAGGGGAAGGAAAATCTGTACAGTAAAGAGGTGTCATGTGGAGGAACCTCAATTAATGTACACACTACATGCCATAACATGAACAAAGATTAATATTATCAACAAGAATAAAAAATGGAATAGGGGAATTGGAGGAGAGAGGGAGGGAAGGGGATTTAAAAAAGAAACCCCGTGGTGTGTACATGGAACCACTCCCCAGGATGACTGTACAGTACAAGAATTGCAAACATGCACAAATAACAAAATAAAACAAAGACAATTTCATACACCATTGAATAAGTGGAGAATACACAAGCACCTCACTCAGAGGGCAGCTCTGGGAGCTCTTGCCCATGTCACACTGTGTGAAGGCCGTCCACAACACGCCCATGTCCACTCAAAATGCCCTCACCTTGCTCCTCATCCTGTAGCCAGCAAAGGACTGCTCACCCCCTAACTGCACACAGATAGCACCCCTGCACCCTATGCTGGCTCCCAGGTGCCTCATCCAATACATTTTTATTCTTTGATTAAAGTTTTTATTCTACCTACTGTAGTTAATTAAGGGGGAAGTGTAGAATGTTTCCGTGTACACAGGATGACCTTTTCATCTCTGTTTCTCCCATTTCCAGCATTGCACACAAGTCCTGACACAGAGTGGGTACACCGCAAACAATGGTTGACGAATAAAAACAACCATCACTCCTGGATAATAACAAGAAACAAACACAGGTTTAAGGCAATTTACTTAGGTAGTCAAAGAAGAACAACTTAAGGCAATTTTTAATGTGGTGGGTAATACTATACCCCTAACAAAATAGTAATGAATTTTTCATGATTAAAAATAGGCATAGGGAGTCCAAGCCCAGGTCCAGTGAGTGTGTGGGAGAGCTTCATGCTACCCTGCGCCGGC
>NW_004528196.1:0-836 GCF_000260255.1 Octodon degus
GACAATCTTACAGAGAAAGGATTTATTTGTACAAGGAAGTGAGTGCTGTTAAAGGTGTTACCCCTAAATTAGTAAGTCACAATTAACTGCATTAGATAAAGTAGAAAGGCTATTATTAATGTGGATAACTGAAAGATGGCAAGCTATAGCCTGAGTCTACAACTTATAAAAAACCTAGGGCTATAAATGCAGATCTCAGGCTGAGGAGATAGCTCAGTAGAGTAAGTGTTTGCCTGGCAAGCACAGGGTTCTGAGTTCAATCCCCGGTACTGCAAAATAAATAAGTAAGTAAGTAAATAAATAAATAAATAAATGCAGATCTCATAAAGGCTAATCCATCAATGAGTGATAACAGTGAAATATTTCATGCTCAAAAGGGGTGGCTCCACAATTTTAAAGTTAGAACTGGGGTTCACAGCACAGCTAGGTGTGAGGAAGCATGTAGTTCTGATAAAAGGGCTGCTGAAAATTATAGGCACCACTTCAAAACAATGACACAGAGAAAGGGCTTTTGCTCTCATCAAATTTTCAACTGTGATGAAACTGGCCTTTTGGAGCTGGGGAGATAGCTCAGTGGAGTAAGGGCTTGCCTGGCAAGCACAAGGTCCTGAGTTTGATCCCTGGTTCCACCAAAAAAATAAACAAACAAACAAACAAACAAACAAAAAAGGATTCTTAGGGCCAGCCAAATAGCTCAGTGGATTAAAGTGCCTGCTTAGGCAGCCACAAGGATCAAGAGTTTGATCCCCAGGCCTGCTGTGCTGGCCCTACCCCCACGGTGCACTGGGATGGCAATTGAGACTGGGCATGGTGGCACATGCCTATAATCCCAGCTC
>NW_004528196.1:2341-3513 GCF_000260255.1 Octodon degus
GGGAACTTGCTTGGGTGGGCATGAGGTGGGACAAAACTATGGTCAACCAATGAGATTACAAGCACCATTGCTCAGGTAAAATTTATTAAATCCAGTATCAAATGGTGAAGCAAATCATTACATAGCAGGTGGGCATTAATATAGGACAGGGTGTCTTCCTGTTAGGGGTTGGTTAGTAACTCATTTGGGCTGTTTCAGGTGATTGATACCTATTTAGAAAATCAATCCCTGATGCCCATCCCTAAGGAAATAGGTAGCTGTATCTGTTTACTCTTGTCTTGAGATCTACACACAGTGGAGGAGTGTCTGTCCATAGTTGCAAAGTCACCTTGTCTTCCACATTGTCCTGGAGGGCCTGGCTCTGTCTAACTGCCTTTAATATGTCTATCTAATTTAGCTACCTACAACAAAAGGACACCAGAGAGCCAGATTCCTGATGTTCTTATGGATGGGGCCTCTCCTTCCAAACAAAAACCACCTGTCATTTCATCCTCCCTTCCTGCAAGCCAAAGAGACCAACTTGGATGGTGAGTACAGCATAACATTGCTGCTTCTGGTAATCTAGGTATATTTTATAACTCTTTGGTTATGAATACACTAAGAAACTTATTGGTGTTTCTGGAAAATTATGCATATAATACAACCCTTTCGTTATGAAAATGTTAGTTAAGGGGTGTTTTGGGAGGTTCACAATGGGTTATGGGTGTTTCTGTTATTTATGGAAAAAAGTCTTGGTTTACAACCAACTTGAGCCGTCACAAAAGAATGGAGCTCCTAAGCCAAAGGTCCACCATAAATTACCAAGAGTCTAGACTAGAAATTTCATTTATAGATTAAAGCACCTGCAAGCAGGAGCAGGGGCTGGGAGTTCGATAACCAAGTCTGCCATGCCAGTCTAGCCCCTGGGGCACGCTGAGACTGCAATTGACACTGGGCATGGTGGCACACGCCCGTAATCTCAGCTCTTGGGAGGCTATAAACAGGTGAATCACTATGATTCTGATCTAGTAATGAGACCCTGAACACCCTGTAGACCCTTCCCTAAAGTGCAAAAAAAGAAAAGAAAAAGAAACTTGGGGCTGGTGAGATGGCTCAGTGGTCTAAAGCACCTACTTAGAACAAGCTAAGCTAAGCAAAGCACAGGGACCGCGGTTCAATCCCCCAGCACCACA
>NW_004528197.1:0-445 GCF_000260255.1 Octodon degus
AACAATGCCCTTTGACTCCATGATAAAAATTTAGAAGTCTTTCCTACATTCCTACTTGCCCTAGTGCACATGAAATATTTAATTGAAAACAGTGAAAAGAATGATTATTTAACAAATTACAAAGCAAGCCACTTAAGACTTACAGGGTTTCAGAATGCAAGCTCTGTACAGTAGAAGGAAAAGAAATAAGAAAGTAGCTAAGAAAGATGATTCCTGAAAAGTCTGTCCTGAATTCTACATTGAAGCATCACAAGGCTTTTAATGGCAAAGAATCAGAGAGTCCTAATCAAAGTAAACCAGTTTTCATGTATGGAGTTAGGGCCTTGCTTGAATACCCACGTTCAGCAATGGCTTGATAGATGGCTACATGAGATTATAGGCATATAGAGAGCTTTTTGATGAAACACAAGGTTGTTTCAATTCCTTTCATGACAAGAAAATTACA
>NW_004528197.1:2405-3321 GCF_000260255.1 Octodon degus
GTCAACTGCAGGAAGTGCTGTGTTTTCAGTGGTGTTTGAGGTGTATGTTCTAAAGTGTAGCCCTTCTTATAGGTCCTGTGCTCAAACCTAACAAGCAGTTACAATGAAGTTCTTTATAAGTACTTAAAATTTTTGTAATAGGATTTTAAGAGTTTAGTTTTAACAAGGAAAATATGCACCAGGATATAATTCTTTTAAATAATAATGCTTTTAATACTGTTGAAAGCATAGTAATAGTTTCGTTCACCAAACTAACGTTTAATACTTCCTTGATTCACTGACATTAAATGTATTTAGTGTGATGAAACAAAGACTTCAGAGTCAAAGGACCCTATAGCCAATATGCTCAGGCCCTATCAAGCCAGGCCCGTACCTCGTTCTGGGCCTGTGCCTTTAGCAAGATTTATGGTTACCCTTCAACTTTCCCTCACATGTAAAATAGAAGACAAAAGCAACTTTGAGACGTTAGTGTTCCATTGATGTTTGGAGAACTAACATTACATTACTCCATTGGAAAGTCATATCCTCTCAAGATTTTTGTTTTCATTTTTCATTTGGCTTTGTGTGATAATTTTGCTTAGGAAAGGAATGATCTGGGAGAAATTCAGAAAGTGGTTAGATTTCAGAAACATTTAGAGAAAAAAGTGAAATTGTAAAAAGGGACAGCATCATGTAAATGTTACTGCATAACTCAGCATTCATGATATAAATATCAATCAGTTATTTAATTGAAAACATATCATACATTTCATTAACTTAAAAAAAATGTGGTGAAAAGAGTAAGTGATGCATAATACTAATGCCTGATATTAAACCCTGTGCTTATACTTGTTCCAGCACTGTAAAACTAAGACAACTGATTTCAGATAGACAGTTAACACTATGCCTATGCAATGGAATTCATTTATTTATGGAT
>NW_004528198.1:0-755 GCF_000260255.1 Octodon degus
CATGAGCAGATTTAAAATAGTAAATAAGCACATTATATTTTAAATTTTTCTCATGTCTCACCTCACCTTTCAATTCCTTGTTATGACTCAATCTCTACACAATTTTGTTTTTATTCACCAAAGACTAATTTGTTTTTTCCAGCTTTGAATACAAATTTAAACTATACATTAATCATCTGTGTTATAGTCATTCATGTAATGTAATTATTTTTGAATTTACCCATTTGTGTATCCACATATCATTTATTTTGTTGCAGAAAATTATTTCATTTTATGATGATAGAATATTTTATATATGTTTTCTTTTTTTTCTGATAGTGGTTTACTTTATTATGGATGAAGTCCAATGAGATAGACATACAGTTACAATCACTAATAAAAATACCAATTCAAAGTTGGGTACTGTTAACACTGTATATCAAATCTTTAACATTAACTAAGATGAGCAGTAATGACAAAGATCTCTGAGAGTCCATGGTACCCCAGGTCCACAGTGTGGCCTAACCTCTTCCCTGACTCAAGGACACTGCTGTGTAATCCTTTAACCTGAGGGAACCCATAGACTCTATTAAGGTAACAGGACCAAGATGGTAACTTTTCCCATCTTCTTGCCCTCATTTTATGAATAGACTTTCTACATTTGCTCTCTTCAGAAATGCGTGTTTTTTTTAAAACTTTTTTTGTTGGATTTTTTCTCATTATTAACTTCATTGAAAATCAATTAAAATTATATGGCATATTAAAATTGTAGGCCA
>NW_004528198.1:2075-3324 GCF_000260255.1 Octodon degus
GGTGAGATGGCTCAGTGGTCTAAAGCACCTACTTAGAACAAGCTTAGCAAAAAAAGCACAGGGACCATGGTTCAATCCCCCAGCACCACATGCCAACCAGCCCCTCCCCCTGGCGGGCTGAGCTGGCCACACACACACACACACACACACACACACATAAATAAATAAATAAAATTAAAAAAATTATATCAGCTAAGAAAAAATTTTCATGATAATAAAGAATTACTAAGAGTAAAGCATAACAAAAACACTGGAATAGCAAATACATGACCAGCACTTCTAACAATTTGGGCACAGGCTATCACACAAAGTTCTAGTATGTGGTGGACGTAGACAGTGTCCATGATGCTTACTGTTGGCCAACATGTTGCCTGTGGGACTGAGCTACTGCTATTTCCGTGATATCCACCCTTTTTACCCAGACAGAATCATTATCCATAGGGTGCAGGAAGATTCTCTTTGTAGAGTATGCTGATGGAAATATTTTGCTGCTGTATACAAAAGAATAATTGAAAGACTGCTGTTGTATACCTTTTTTTTCCTCCAGTGTGTACTTGTATGCCTTACTTGGTGGATTCTTTCCATTCTCATTTATGGAGTTGTGGTCATTTTGATCACTCTCTAGAATATCTTTTAGTGGTCTATGTAGGGTTGGCTTTGTCATCATAAAATTCTTTAGTTGTTTTTTTCCATGGGAGTATTTCACTTCTCCATTAAACTTGAAAGAGATTTTTTTCAGGGAATATCAGTCTGGGTTGAAATTTGTTTTCTTGCAAGACTTTAGGTACTTTGCTCCATGCTCTTCTTGACTTGATAGTTTGTGAAGGGAAATCTAACATTATTTTGCTGGGTTTTCCTTTAAATGTAATCTATTTGTTTTGTCTAGCAGCTTTTAGTATACTGTTCCTGTGCTGAATTTCTGGGATCTTGACTATTATATATCTGTGTGTGTTTTTGATTGGGTTGTTGTTCTTTGGAGTTCTACATGCTTTGGTGACCTGAATATCAGATTGTTTCCCCAAATTTGAGAATCTTTCTGTCATTACTTCTGCCCATATTCTTTTTATATCATTTGTATTGACTCTTTCTTTCTCATTGATGCTTATTAGTCTTACGTTGTTCATCTTTGCATCGTCTTGCTGATGTTGAATTACTTTTTCCTGCATCCTAGTTGTTTTTAAGAGAACTTTTCTTACCTTTTCACTAGCTGCAATGATGTCTTCAAGGTCTGAAAGTCTGTTTTCACTTT
>NW_004528199.1:0-511 GCF_000260255.1 Octodon degus
CAAAGGCAAAGTCTTGATAATCTGTGTTTCATCTCACTACTGGTTGGGCTTGTGACCAAAATATGATAAGCATTTTAGAAACACTGACTTTAACCTAATAGAATATTGGAATATCTAATGTTAATGTTTGGATTTTTAAGCAAATACAGATTAACTCAGGAATATTCCAAACTGGGCTGGTCAAATAGCTCAGCAGATTAAAGCACCTGCAAGCAGACTCAAGAACTGGGAGTTGGATCTCCAGGTCTCCTGTACCGGCCCTATCCCTGGGACGCGTGGGAACAGCAGTTGAGACTGGACATGGTGGCATGCCTGTAGTCCCAGCACTTGGGAGGCTGTAAACAGGAGGATCACTATGAGTCTGATCTATGCAGTGATATCCTGTAGACCCCTACAACCTGTCCAAAATGAAATAAAAAAAGAGAGAGAAATATTCCAATCAATTGGTGCACTTTAGCATAGGCTAAAAACTTTGTTTAGATATATGCATATCTAAAAATTAAGCACCAAT
>NW_004528199.1:2456-3548 GCF_000260255.1 Octodon degus
GATCTCAGTAATAAGGCACTCTGGCTCTTTCTTTAAAATTTTATTGCTGACCCACCAAAGGAAAAGGAAACATAACATTAGAATTATCTTAGCTAGTGATCTAACACTTTTATTTTTTCCCTCTAATTTGTTTCTTAGTGTATGATTGAGATACACGGAGAATGCATTTATTGTGGGAGAACTGGTTGGTAAACACATCACGTCTCCATCTTGTCTGGCTCCCTTCGCTATGCCATCTTCTTCTCTCCCTCCATCCTCAGATTCCTTTCTGTCCTGTTAAAGAACCAACTCTTTGATTTATTGTTCTCTTGTATATGTTTTGGTGTCAATTTTTTTTTAAATTCTGCTCTGACTTACTAATTTCTCTACTAATACTAGTTTCAGATTTGAATGATCCCATATGCAATATATTCTTGTATTTTATTTATTTTTTATCTGAACTTCCAGTTTGTATATTTTTCTTGGGGAGCGAGATAACAGACATTGAAGGTTACTGTTAAAAAGAGCTATTAAACCCTGATCTTGCATTATTTTTCTTTTCTTTAATCTATTCATCCAGTTAGATAAATACTATTGTTTGGGCTCTTGGTACTGGTTGACTATTTGTCTCTTTCCATGACAAAGAATTCCTAAATGAATGCATGAACACTAAACCAGCATTGCAGAAAATACTTAAACTCTGTAGCCCCTCTTAAGGGTAGAATTTCAAAACAATGAATCCCATTCAGAGGGCACTTGTGTTTCAGTAATATAGAATTGCAGGCTGACATGAACTTAAATAGTGTCATGCATACTCCAGATGCTATTGTGATCAGGGAAAAATAAAGAGAGAGCAAAAAAGAAAAATACACCCAAGAATTTAGAAAAGCAAATTAAAGAGAGTTAAAATTCAAGCAAAGCATTTCCTCACAGATAATGTGAACAAGTATACAATATAGCTACATTTCTGTCTGCACAAATAAAACTAAGCCAGATATTCAATGTACTGAACTGATTAAAATTATCTAGATTTTAACTTCCAAAATGACAAACCATGTCAAATGTAAGGAAAAATAGCACTTACATAAATTACCAGTGCCAATTTCTAACTCT
>NW_004528200.1:0-901 GCF_000260255.1 Octodon degus
TAATTCCACTGGTTGTCCATCTTTTGAGTCCTTATAACAATATAATATTCCTCTTCAAATGCAGTAGCAGCTTGTAATGCTGTCCATATTTCCATAGAAGTCAAAGCTTTGTTTAAGATTAACATATCTTTCCAATCTAGTTCATAAGTCTGAATAAATTCTCTAAAAGATATCCATGTACTTATCAGGGCCATCTAAGGCACATGAACTCTGAAAGTTTCAAATTTCCTATTTACTTCTTTAAAAGGTATTGTCCTTGAGGAGCTTACATAAACCCAGCTAAGAATGAGTGTAGCCTAGTAGAGGCCTGGATTATAGCTGTTTTAGAAGTCCACACCCTCTAGACTGGAAAGGCAAATAGGGGAAACCTTACTTTCACCAATGGTGGGCGAGGCTGAACTGCCTGCTTCTCCTGTTGCTCACATCTATCACTTCTCAGGTTACAAAGATCACTTTAGAGATAGAACCATTGACTGGAGAGATTTGGCCCCATGCACTGAACCAGTCTCCAGACACTTGATTTCCATCTGATCACCTAGGTAAATATTTCTAGCAACTAAACAAGATTTAACCTTGAATCTCACAGGCGAGACTTATATTTATCATCTAGCAATCACATTTTACATGTTGGTAAAGACAATATAGCTGGCAAAAATCTTACTCTTAGTTAACACGTAGAGCACAGATGTAAACTTCCCCTGATAACCAATACTGTAAACGTCTCAGCCTTATTTCTGAAATAGTGACCCAATAATTCTACTGAAAAGCTCAGGTACAAGTCCTACTTTACTAGCAGAGAGAAGGTACAATAGGTAAGTGGAGATCTTTCAGTGGTCAAGAGCCAGTTTCCACCAAGGAACCTTCAGGTTTGGCACCTTCTCCCCTCAGGCATTCTTGGTTT
>NW_004528200.1:1976-3422 GCF_000260255.1 Octodon degus
TTACCAACAATGTAAGAGACAAAACAGAAGCAATTGTAAGCAATTTTAACAGTACTATGTGAAGCAAAACTGTGTGAGGCAAAGCATGAACAATTATGAGCGATGGATAAAGACATTAACATTTGAAACAAATTTGTTACCTAAGCAAGTCCCAATTCAGAATTTATGAAAGAAAAGCAAACTCATACCTCCATCCAATGATCTCGGTGGGAAACTCCAAAATGATGCAGGGAGAAAAAACTGGTCTCAGGTGGGTGACCTCCAAACCATACAAAGAACCTCCAAATGACACAGAGAAAAACAATCTCCTGAGCTGACCTGCATGAGTTCGTGTTCTCTAAAACTGAAGAATGAATTTTAGGAACAAACGGAGGTTATGAGCAGAATATATTTATTGAGAGAAAGAAAGCTCCTGTTCAAGAGAGGGACAGGAGGGGGGCTCGAGCGGGTAGTTCCCCTGATAGTTTCAATAATTAATACATTGTATATTGTTGTCTTTGTATTGGTTATTCATAGCACAAGATGTGGACATAATATCCTGTCCAATCACTATTAGTACAAATCTTTCTTCTCATTGAATTAAGAGAAAGTAGCTGTATATCCATCTTAATTTTTTTTTTTTTTCCGGAACCTGGGATTGAACTTGGGCCCTTGCGCTTGCCAGGCAAGTGTGAAGCAGTTTTTAAGCTGATATTTACATAAAGAAAATCATAAAATCAAGTACCTTTGTGTACTGTGTTGTGTTATTCTCCAGTTTTGTGTGCTTTACTACAAAGTTGCCAGCAGGACTTCTGTGCACATAAGCTGAGTCAGCATGGAAAATGTTAAGCACCAGTGTTTGGGTTGAAAGATCTAGTCTGAACTTACTGGGTATTTGCAACAATAATTGAAAAAAGAACCCTTCCTTTGTATTATAATCATGTGGTCTTATATATATGATAAACAGTTGAATAATTTAAAAAACAAAACAAAATAAAAAACCCACCCCTACCTGTAAAATTGACTAACACTTTTCTGAGAGGGCATCTTTTCTTGGGCTTTTCTATCCTTCAAGAGAGGTATAAATGTTCCCAGTTCCAAATTGCAATGTACTTCATTTTTCTGAGTGCCTGCACTTAATTCTTTATTGCATCCTAAAATCTCTGCCCAGTAAGTGCTTCTCACATTGATGAGTCCAGGAAATTCTTTTATAGTGATGGAGGTCAGCAAACCTACTAAAAAAGAGTGAATTAAATTCTTTATTTCAGCCTTGCTGACCCTTGGACTAATGATATAAGGATCTTGCTTGTATTTGCCACTAATCTAGAAAGGAAAAAGGAAAGCAGCTATGGATGTTCTCCTGGCCAAAGTTTGTCCAAAGAATATGCTTAAGGACAATTGTATGAAATCAGAGTGGGGTCTGGTGAGATGGCTCAGTGGTCTAAAGCACCTACTTAGAACAAGCTT
>NW_004528201.1:0-744 GCF_000260255.1 Octodon degus
TGTGGGTGAGTTTTAATTGATCTCAAAATTTCAGTGCTGTTTATCTGTCCAAGGATGACTGTGACTTACAGGAAATCTATCACTGCAAGTGTGGGAAACTAACCACTGCACTACAAAAACAGTAAATTCCAGATTGTGGGTTTACTCATGATTTTGAGGGAGAAATTCAGTACTGTGAATGTTGGTGTACTCTGAAGTACTTGGCACACAGAGGACCTTCCCAGAGAAGAATGCAGAAGCTGCTCGGGCAGGACACAGGATGCTGAGAAGGGTACAGGGGCTTGGGTGAGGGTTGTGGCCTCATCTTGAAGATGGAACTTGGCTTGAAGGAGCCCTAGAGGAACAGATTCTCTACCTGGGCACCATACTTCTGGAAGTAGATTGGACACAGATGTGGTCAAGAGGAAAGCTGCACTTGTATCTGATCATCTGGGGAACGAATAGCATTTTTAACTCAGAATATCCTGTCATACTGATGCCCAGCTCAAAGTTAAATTTTCTGAATGATCTTCATGACAAATCAGATACATTCTTCAAAGACAAATCTTGAACTATTCAGTATACTTCTCTCAGTATATCCTAAAGGCATACTTAAGTATTTGTGTCACCATCTACTTGTGTGCCTGGGTGTGCCAGTACTACTTAATTTCTGTTGTTTATTTATTACCTTGCAGGAAATAATGAACAGAGAAATGCTGAAAAAGAAGAAAAAGAACTCTTTCCTAACATGGAAGATCCTGACAG
>NW_004528201.1:2376-3469 GCF_000260255.1 Octodon degus
CTGATTGAAGCACAGCTACAAAGCCCCAGGTTGGGTGCATTTCTCTTGTGTCTCTTCACTGGAGTAATGAACAGATTTTTTTCTCTTTGCCCAATGAAAACTGAAGCATCCCACTGAGAAAATTGACGTGCTTGGTGTTCTGGTTCATAATACAAGGGCATGTGTTAAAGCCAAACTTAACACCTTTTCTGTCCTCACACGTGCATACTGCTTCTCTGTTCAACAAGATAGCTCACTGTTCTCCAGTGAGGAAATGCACTGCCAATGTCTGATGCTTTTTGAATTTGGTTGCAGATAATCTAGACGATGAGGATGAGGATGATGAAATGAGCCTGGATTCCAGTAGCAGCAAGTAAGCAAGTGTGATACCCAGTACTTTGTGTAAATATCATGTAAAAAGGGTGAAATTCATGACAAATTTCAAAGTAAAAGAAAGAGTGCTACTGGTGGTTGTGTTATTCCATCTTCAAGAAATATCTTGGCCCTTTTGCAGTCCTTACAGTTTTCTCCATGGGAATGGGAGTGTGAATCTGACCAACAGGAACCAGGCATTGTGGGAATTCCTTTCATTAAAGAAAATACTTGTTATATGGATGCATAAAATCAGAGTAAGATGCACATTGTTTTTCTGTATTGTCGAAGTGAGACAATAACATATATTCCCTAAAAGGCAAAGCAGAATAATCCCACCTGGTCCCTGAAGAGAAAAATTTCTTGTCACATGATTCATAGAAAAGTTTACTTTTCTTGAAGCAAGTTCCCACTATGCAGCTTAAACTGATCTTGAACTCAGTGTATCCGAGTCTGTCCTTACACTTCCAAACACCCTCTTGCCCCAGTTTCTTGAGTGTTGTGAGGCTCATAAAATTTCCTCTGATTAGAAAACATGGTGGGAGGTCAAGTCTCTGGGTGCTGTAAATGCAGCAGTCCATGTTGTCGGGAGCCCTACAACACTCAAAATTGTACACCCAATATTGAGACCCTTTCGTCATTTAATGGTTGCTCTCCTACATTGTCCTACCTTCCCAGCACAGCCTAATGTTCTTCTTCATTGCCTTGCTATCTAAAGTGTTCCTTCAGAAGTGGATCTTTC
>NW_004528202.1:0-624 GCF_000260255.1 Octodon degus
GGTACAAGACAAGGATGTCCTCTATCACCC
The DNA here is from genome assembly GCF_000260255.1 of Octodon degus. Lineage (NCBI taxonomy): Eukaryota > Metazoa > Chordata > Mammalia > Rodentia > Octodontidae > Octodon > Octodon degus. Next base: position 31 of record NW_004528202.1, read on the forward strand.
CTCCTCTTCAATATAGTTCTGGAATCATTAGCTAGAGCCATTAGACAAGAGGGAGAGATAGAAGTTCAGGTAGCATTGTAAGTGATTTTATTCACTTACATTAAAAAAAAAAATTGAAATCTGCAGAAAAGTGAACAGAACAGTGAAACAAATATCCATAGTCCCCCTCACCTAAGTTTCCCAACTGTTTACACCCTGCCGCTCTGGCTTGGACTCTACTTATGTGTGCACACACACTTCCCTTTAGCCACAACATCTGGAAGCAGGTTGCAGACAGCTTCCTGTACTACAGTGAAACATTTCAACTTCTCTCTCAAGAGATCAGTTATATCCACAGCACGATGCTGCAACCATCCTAGGAAAACCAATGGTCAGTCAGGCATATTGCTGCTCAACTATAGCTGCAGGTGTTTACGAGGCTGAGGCAGGAGGATCTTTTATGTCCACAAGTTCAAGGCTAGCCTGAGCAACATAGCAAGACCCAATTTATTGAAAAAAGGAGGAAGAGGAAGAAAAGGAGGAAAGGAAAAAATAAAGATAATGGATATTAATTCAATCACATCAACCAACATTTAATGCTTGAAGTCCCCCCCC
>NW_004528202.1:2437-3498 GCF_000260255.1 Octodon degus
AAGGGCCTGAGATCAATCCCCGGTTCCACAAAAAAAAAAAAAAAAAAAATTGCAAGCAGGGAGAATGTGAGAAGAGCAAAGGAAGTGCTAGGGCAGAAATAGAGCAGTGCAAAAAGTCATCACGGACTTGTGTCTAGCATTCACAGTCTCTTAAAAGGCCCATGTTGTTGCTTAGGGTTGGGACTTTGTTATATTTATCAGTTCAATCAGTACACAAGTGAAGTGAAACACACCTGACTGTGAATCCGTAAGAGAGAGGTCTGACAGCTCTGCTCTTGGCAATGAGCAAAGACCCAGAGAGGGTGAGAGTTACCAAGGCGATAACAAAGAGTAATTGAGGGGAAGGGAGATTGCTGGAGCTCTGGGAGCAGATTTATAAGGGATTATAAAATAGTTCGCTGCATCGGGTTGTGCAATTCTATTGTAATATCTTTCTTCAGATTGATACCAATTGTACTAACAGCTATTTGCTAAATACTAATGACTGCATGTCAGACACTGCACTTAGTACTTTTGTATATCATCTCACATAATTCTAATAACAAGCCCATGAACTGTTATTATCCCCATTTTGCAGGCAGGAAAACTTGTGCTTAGTGAGAGAAGTTAAGCAAGTCATCCAAGGTCACTCGATGAGTAAACAGCAGAAGCAGGACTTGGGCTTGACTGACTCGGGAGTCCATGCTCCTAGGCACTCTGGGATGCGCTATTACACAATCAGGTGTTGCTGTCACGCACTGACCAGAGGCGCAAGCAAAAGCTAAAGGGGTCATATAGCCGTTTTTGGGTTCTTGAGTGCTCTTTGCCAAAACTCAACTTTTCTCACTAGCGGCTACGTGACCCTGGTGACACTATGATAGAGGGGAAGAAATATAATTCCAACCTGCTAGAGGTCACATATGCCAAGTGTGTGTTCCCAAAGTCAAATGAATTCTAAAGGAACAATGAGGTTAAGAGTAGAAAAATTTTTTGGGAAATAGGAGCAGGAATAGGTCATAAGAGACAGAAGAAGTCCCCAGTGGGTGGCAAATGAGCCCACTTCTCTGAGAAAGGTTTTTTTT
>NW_004528203.1:0-648 GCF_000260255.1 Octodon degus
TTTGTGGTGCTAAGTATTGAGCCTAGGGCCTCATGCACTCTAGGAGGGCTTTAGCCCTGAGCTACACCCCTAGGCCTGTCACAAGTCTTTTTCTTTTTTTTTTTTTTTTTTTTTTTTTTTTTTGGTGGAACCGGGGATTGAAGTCAGGCCCTTGCACTTGCCAGGCTGGCCTTCAACCAATTTTGTAGCCCAGGCTGGCCTTGAACTCACAGAGGTCTTTCTGCCTCAGTCTCCCAAGTGCTGGGATTACAGGAACGAACCTCCATGCTCAGCCCATGAAATGGTTTCTTAATTTCATTTTGGGGATGTTCATGTTATTATATATAGAAATGCATATTTCTTACAACCTTGCTGAAGTCACTTATTCTAATTGTTTCTTTATGGGTTTGTTTTGGGTTTTGTATATAGACGGATCATTCCATATGAATGGTGAACAGAGTTATTTTACTTCCTTCCATCTGGATGTCTTTAATTTTTCTTCTCATCAAATTATCCTGGCTAGATCTTCCAGTACAATGTTTTTATTTATTTTATTGTTATTTTTGGTACTGGGAATTGATCTCACAACCTTGCGCCTGCCAGGCAGGCGCGTAAGCCACTGAGCTATCTCTGTGGCTCTTCTTCCGCTACAATTTTTTTTAGTTAATT
>NW_004528203.1:3783-4757 GCF_000260255.1 Octodon degus
GGTCCCTGTGCTTTTCCAAGCTTGTTCCAAATAGGTGCTTTAGACCACTGAGCCATCTCTCCAGCCCTATCTAGTTTAGATTAATAGCAATTTATTTTCTCTGTTTTAGACTAGTGGTTTGAGAGAAAGGGGCAGCCACACACAGGAATGGTAGAGTGACTAGAATGGTGTCCCACAAAATGATCCGTACACAACCCAATCTCTGAAACCTGTAAATATGACTTAATTTACAAAAAAAAAAAAAGGGGAGGGGTCTTTGCCAATGTAAGTAGGTGAAGGATGTCTACTTAAGATGAGGTAATACTGGATCATCCAGTGGGCCAAAACCCAGTGCTAAGTGTTCTTATTAGATGAGAGAAGATTGAGGGGAAGGGGATAAGGCCATGTAGGATGGCGGCAGAGAGCTGGGTTAGTAGTCCAAAGCCACAGCATACCACAGGAAAGTGAAGCCACAGGAAATTCTAAGGACCAAAGGATTCTCCCCGAGAACTGCAGGAGCACAGCCCTTCCAACACCTTCATTTTGGATTTCTGCCCTCTGGAACTGTGAGACAATAAACTTGTGCTGTTCTAAACCTAATACAGTGGCCTTTAATATCCTTACACACCTGATAAGAAGCTGCGTCTGGATGGCAGACGCTAGTCTCCTCACAAAGCAAATATTCCATTTTTCTTTAACTGGGATGGACTGCAAGTTTGGAAAGCACTCTTCCTCAGTGCCTCGGAGAGGGTGGAAGAGTTCCTATTTAATGAGTCATAATGAGAATGCTCGGAGACGGAGACGAAGAGAAATTGACTTCCTTTGCCCTGGCTTCAGCCACAACTTTCGTAGCAAACTCATGCCACATATAGGTTTGAAACTCCCTTTTCTATTTTTTCTTTCTATTCTTTTTTTTTTTCCTTTCTAGTCTTTTTGAGCTGGTGGGTTTTCTATGTTTTGCAGGCTGGCCTTATATTCCCGGGTTTCTCCTGAGA
>NW_004528204.1:0-3732 GCF_000260255.1 Octodon degus
GTCAAATCAATAGCACAAAAATAATCAATAATGAACTGAACAAAACTTTTGAACAAATGGACTAAATAGATGTTTAGAGTGTTCCACCAACATCATCAGAATACAGATTCCCTCAGCTGCACATCAGACATTCTTCAAAGTAGAAAACATACTGGCTCATTGAATATGCTTAAGTCAATGCAAAGGAACTTAACTTATCTCATGCATTTTATCAGACCATGGTGTGATGAAACTGGAAATCAATGGCAAAAGAAATCCCAAAAACTTCATAAACACATGGAAATTTAACAGTATCCTCCTGAACAATCAAAGAGTCACAGATGAAACTAAAGAATTACAGTTTTAACAATACAACACAGCAGTACTTATGGAACACTATGAAAGCAGTCCTAAAAGGGAAGTTATAGCAGTGAATACCCATATCAGGAAATCACAGTGAGTGCAAAAAAATAATCTCAACCTTCTAGAAAAAGAAGAGCAGAGCAAGCTAAGTCAAAAGCTCCTACAGAGAAGGAAATTAGAAAGACCAGAGCAGAGTTCCAACTGGTACAACTGCTATGGAAATCAGTGCGGAGATTCTGCAAAAAATTAAGACTAGAGGTCCCATTCAACCCTGCTATTCCCTTTCTGGGTATTTTTCCAAGGCCTGAAAACCTCATACCACAGCAATATATGTGCACCCATGTTTATAGCAGTGCAATTTGGAAGGTTAAATCTTGGAAACAACACAAATACCCATTGACTAAGGAATGGATCAAAAAAGATGTGGTATTTTTATATAATGGACTAATACTCAGCTGTAACAAAGATAAACTTGAGGCTTTCACAGGGAAATGGATGCAACTAGAGACCATACTCATAAGTGAAATAAGCCAGACCCTGCACGAGCAAACATCGTATTGTCTTCCTACTGTAAGAACCTGAAAGAGTAAACAAAATCTGAAAGGTACAATAGACACAGTCAAATAGAAATTGCTCAAAGGGAAGGAACAACTGGGATGAGGAAAAGAACAAAAGAAAAAGGAGGGGGAAAAAAATATATATATATATATAAACACAGGATAGCTGGGATAAATGTGCCTTGGATTTTTTATTGATATATGGAAAGGAACAGTTAATGCTTAATTATGTTTTTGACCAATTTTGCATGCTTATATCTGGTGTTCTGAAAAAGTAATTTGAAGACGAACATATGCAATATGACAACCACTGTTCTTTTTTAAAATTTACTTGGTACAGCGTCTCACGAAGCAGCTTAGACTTACAGTGATCCTGTTTTCAGCCTCCCCAGCACTAGGGGATTATAGGTGTGGCACCACCATGCCTGGTCTTGGTGGCTGGCTCAGTGCACCAGGGGGCAGTGCTGGTGGGACATGTAGGGCCAGTGGGGCATGTGATGCTGGGGATTGAACCCTGGTCGCTGGACTTGCCTAAGCAGGAGCTTAAGTCCGCTGAGCTATCTTGCTGGCCCTGACAACCACTGCTGAATACCTACCATCTTCTTGAGTGAAATTCTGTATCATTTGTTTTTTATTTTTTTAAAAAAAAAAGATAAAATCACAGCAGAAATTAACACACTGAAGATTAAAAAAGCAATGCAGAGGAGACTGCGGAGACATTCTGAGACTCATTCGGGAACTGGCAGAGTTCGAGAAACTCTCGGATCAGGTGAAGATCAGTGAAGAAGTCCTGAGAGCAGATGGCTTTGGAGAGAATCCTTTCTATCACTGTTTTGTAGCAGAGATTATTCCAGCACCTGGTGAGCGACAAGGGCCTTGCATTGTGGGCTACGGACTATACTACTTCATCTACAGCACTTGGAAGGGTCGTAACATTTATCTGGAGGACATCTATGTGATGCCGGAGTATCGGGGTACTACTGGGCAGGAGTTGAGGCCAAGGTGGACACAATGGTGGAGCAATTCCATAGGTCCCCATCCTCCCCTCTCCCTGATCACAGCCCATGGCCTTTTCTGACTGCCTTCAACTTAAACAACAGTTCTTTTTGCTTCTTTCTCCTACAATAGGTCAAGGGATTGGTTCCAAAATAATCAAAAAGGTGGCTGAGGTGAGCTGAGAAAGGGCATCTACAATTGAGGTCCAAAAAGGCCAAGGATGTATGAGAGCACCTGGTTGAAGGGGGAGTAGGGAAGTCTTCATTTTTGACCCCAGGACAGTGAGTGTTATCTTCTCCCACAGGTGGCCCTGGATCAGGGTTGCTCCCAGTTCCGCCTGGAAGTTCTGGAGTGGAACAAGAAGGCTATGGATTTGTACAAGGCCCTAGGAGCCCAAGATGTGACCCAGGCGGAGGGCTGGCATGCCTTCCGTTTTGAAGGAGAGGCGATGAGGAAGTTGGCAGGAAGATGATGCCATCTCTGCCCCCATCTGCTCAAGCACTGCTCAGAGACACTGACCCCTAGGCCTCCCAGAGAAAGATTCCTGCAGGACACAAACAGAATTGAGGGAGAGGTCTTTCTGAGGGTGAAAAATTAATCAGAATAAAAAAAAAAAAAAAAAGCAATGCAGAGTAAATAAAATTGACAAACCCTTAGCCGACCTTAAGAAAAAAGACACAAATTTACATAATTAGGGGGCTTCCAGGTTAGCTCAGTTCTTAAAAGAGCATGCTTGGGCAAACTCAGTCAGGTGTAGGGGACCGCGGTTCGCTCCCCAGCTCCATAAGCTGCACCAGACTCGCCCTCAACACAGCCTGATATAGCAAAACAATAAAAGGCCGGCCTGATAGCTCAGTGGACTAAAGCACCTGCTCAGGCAGAGTGTAGTGGCCAGTGTTTGATTCCCAGCATGCTGTGCCAGCCCCACCCACAGGGCACTCTAAGACAGCAATTGAGACTGGGCATGATGGCACATGCATGTAATCCCAGCACTTGAGAGGCTATAAACAGGAGGATCATTACAAGTCTGATCTATGTAGTGAGACCCTGCAGACCCTGCCCTAAATACAGAAAAAGACAAACAAGCAAACAAAATCTACATAATTAGGAATGACAACGGTGAAATCACAACGAATCCCACAGAAATTTAGAACATCTATACCTACTTTCAAAACTTATATTCTATTAAGATGGAAAATGCAGACAAAATTGATAAGATTCCTATATACACATGAATTACCAAAGCTAAATCAAGAAGAAAGAAAAAATCTAAATAAACCAGTATCCATCAATTAAATCAAGGATGTTATTAAAAACCTACCAGCTGGGGAGATAGCTCAGTAGGCTGGGAAGATAGCTCAGTAAAATAAGGGCTTGCCTGGCAAGCGCGAGGGCCTGAGTTCAATCCCTGGTTCTGGGAAAAAAAAGAAAAAGCTCAGTGTCAAGACCTCTTGCCTAGCATTCATGAGGCCTTGCATCCCCTCCTCAGTACTAAGCCAGGGGGAAAAAAAAAGTAAAAATCTGCCAACAAAGAAAAGCCAAGGCCCTAAAGGATTCACTGGTATACTTTACAAGAAATTTAGAGAAGACCTAACACCACTACTTTTCAAACACTTTAATGAAACTGAAAGGAAAACAATACTCCCACATTTATTCCAGAAAGCAAGCATTACCCTGATACCAAAAGCAGAAAAGAACCCAACTAAGAGTATTATAAGGGCTGGCCAAATAGCTCAGCAGATTAAAGTGCGTGCAAGCAGGCGCAGGGGCCAGGGGTTTGATCCCTGGGCCTGCTGTGCCGGCTCCACCCCTGGGGCGCGCTGAGATGGCAATTGAA
>NW_004528205.1:0-410 GCF_000260255.1 Octodon degus
ATGCCTGCCATCCTGGTCTTCTAAATATGTACTTCTTGTCATGACATGCAGACAGGGTCTTGCAATGTAGTTCAGGCTGATCTCAAATTCACAATGATTCTTCTGCCTCTGCCTCCCAAGTGCTGGGATTACATCAAAAGAGATTTCTACCAGTCTTTTTCTTCCCCCCACAACAAAACAGCCTTTTATTTCTACTTTTCTACCAGTCTTAATGAAGACGCTTGTAACCAATTCACCTAAAATGTGAATCTGATCTGCAGCTCCATTGGATGAGGAGATTGAAGCTCAGAGGGGTTAGGCAACTTGCCCAAAGCCCAACAGTGGCAGTGTCAAAGCTGGGACTAGGGCTGGTGAGATGGCTCAGTGGTCTGGGGCACCTACTTAGAACAAGCTTAGCAAAGCACAGGGAC
>NW_004528205.1:2451-3522 GCF_000260255.1 Octodon degus
CTTATTCCACTGAGCGATCTCCTTGGCCCCTAAATATGTACTTCTTGTCATGACATGCCACTTATTGCCATAATGTCTCTCAAGTAAAGGCTTTTTGTTTAAAAAAAAAGTATAATACATTGAAAAAAAAAGACACAAAAATAACAAAAAAAAAATGTCACAGGTCTGTCCTGTTACAATTCTGTATATGGTTAGATTTCTAAATTTCTTTGTAAAAATATGTTAATGCTTATTTCTACTTTTATAAAATTATTTTTCTTTCATATTCTGTAAGGACTTAAAGTTCAACATATCAATATCTGATGGAAAATACCTGTTCCATGATATGCCAAAGATGTTTGATATTTAGACAGACGGGTAAACTGAACTGCATATATTGCAGGGTAATATTAAGCTTCTCTTCTGGAGGGTTAACAACCTAAGTTAGCAGTTCAAAATTGGAGAAAAGGAAGGGCTGCAAGGTCAGCCAACATTTTGGCCCTAGCCTTTCAAGGTCAGTGAAGACACGGAACATAGGAGAACCTGTACTGTAACAACATGTAACTCAGTTGTGCTCCAAATTTTCTGATCAAGAAGATTATGGAGCCACAGAGGAATGTGTTTGATGATCTAAAGTGAGACTGGGGAGAGTCACATGGAGAGAAAAAAACATTTTCTTAGGCTTTCACGGAGAGCAAATTGGTCAAGCAATGGCCGTGACTCATCCTCATGGCTGACACTGACAAAGGATCTACAAAGTACGGTACAGGGCTACAGGATAAATCCTGAGAGTACTTGACTGACCTTATCAGATACAAAAGTTACATTTATTGTTATATAGATCTTGCTATATCTTGGTCTTAACCATCCAGCAGAAAAGTATAAAAACGAGGTATATAAAGTAAAGCCATATTAATACAATGAGCTGTAAAAGGCTCAAGTCAATAACTTCTGAGAAAAAAAAAATAATAACTTCTGAGGATAACCCACTAATATTATAGACTGCTGGACAGTGTTGGGTTGGTTAGCTGAATTCAAACACCTATAGTATTTAGATGCCAATAGAATATCCACCTCTGCCAGGACAAAAAA
>NW_004528206.1:0-652 GCF_000260255.1 Octodon degus
TTTTTGGTCTTAAAAAACTATCATGTCATCTGAAAATAAAGATAACTTCTTCTTTGTCCATTCTTATTCCTTTTCTTTCTTGTGTATTGGCTGTAGCCAATGATTACAGAACTATATTGAATAGAAGTGGTGATAGAGGACATCCTTGTCTTGTACCAGGTCTAAGTGTAAACGATTTCAGTTTTTCCCCGTTTAGGATATGTTAGTTGTTGGATTTTCATAAATGGCTTTTACCAGATTGAAGTAGAGACCATCTATACCAATTTTCTGTAGGACTTTGAACATGAATGAGTGTTGGACCTGGTCAAAAGCCTTTTCTGCATCAATGGAGATGATCATGTGGTATTTAGTTTTCGCTGTATTGATATAGTGTATTACATAGATAGATTTTTGAATATTGGAACCATCCTTGCATCCCTGGGATGAATCCTACCTGGTCATGGTGTATGATCTTCTTGATGATTTGCTGTATTCCCTTTGCTAGTACTTTACTGAGGATTTTGGCATCTATGTTCATTGGAAGATCGGCCTGTAGTTCTCTTTCTTAGTTGAGTCTTTCCCTGCTTTTGGTATCAGTATAATACTTGCATCAAGGAATAATTATGAGAGGATTGCTTCCTTTTCAATTCCATGGAAGAGTTTGAGCAGTATA
>NW_004528206.1:2657-3366 GCF_000260255.1 Octodon degus
CTGAACGTCAGATTGTTTTCTCATATTTGGGAACTTTCCTGCTATTACTTCGGCCCATATTTTTAAATGTCATTTGTATTGACTCTTTCTTTCTCATTGATGACTATTAGTCTCACATTGTTCATTTTTGCATCATCTTGCAAGTGATGGATTATTCTTCCCTACATCCTCATTGTTTTTTTTTCTTCAAAATTTTATTGATAAGCAGATAGCAATGAGACAGTTTCAAATCAAATCGGAAGTACAGTTTCAATAAATAATACACTGCATATAATCTTCTTAGTGGTTAATTGCTGTACAAGATGCGGACTTGAGATTCTATTTACAAACACAATTAGAACAAATCATTCTATTCATTAAGAGAATGCAACTATATATCTATCCTAACCACTTTGAATCCACAGACACATTATGTACATTCATCGGTACACCCCATTTATTCTAAGTTCCGTTATTGAATAGTATAGGTGTGTAAACTCAGCAAAATATTCTAAAAGTGTCCAATAGTCCATAATAGCATTGGGTCTTCTGTTTAACTATAAATGTCAGAAATTATTGACCTGAGTTCCCCACAGTTCAACATAACAATATGACTTTACTTCCTATATTTTGTCTGCATACTTTTCTACTGGATGGTTAATACCAAGGTAAAGCAGGACCTGAGCAACAAGAGTTGTAGCTTTTTGGTCTGAGAAGGTCAGTGAAATGC
>NW_004528207.1:0-1313 GCF_000260255.1 Octodon degus
GGTACCAGCTAAAATAAAGCGCTTCCTTAACTTTTGGACTTGCCTCATTGTCATCTGATTTTTGAGCTACAACATATGGGTTTTGGGCTTGACTTGGTCTTCTTTTTCTAGAAAAAAAAACTATAAAATTATTGTTTTTGAAATGTGAAAGCTATATATTTCACTGCAAATTATACACATTAGCCTTAGGTCAGCTCAATTTTATGGAAGTCAGTTCTTTAAGTCTTGACAACTCTGTGTGGAGTGAAAGAAAATTTAAGACTTCAATGCCTAAAACAAAAGCTTAGTACAGAGACCACATCTGTGTACTAACCACAGTGACATTTTGCTCAGATTTCCAGGTTTTATATCTTCTCACTTAATTAAGTCTGACTGGACAGGCAGAGTAGTTATGTGTATTGCCCCTTGCTAGCTACTGTACCATTTTCACATACACAGAGAGCTTGCTTTGCCCCCACACAATCCTCACAGGACAGCCCTGTCCCATGAATAAAACATTTGGTGGCATTATATGACAACTGTGCCCAAACACTTGCAGGACATAAGATAGAACTGTATTTTCCAGGTCTCTGATAACTCTTCATACATAACATTTCACCTCTCGAGAATCTTCCTAACAGCTTAGTTATAAGAAAACACATTTTACTCCAAGAATCAGTGATGAGGTTTAGAAATTTTAAACAAGTTTCAACACCACTGTGCATTTCTCTTTCAAGTGGAAGGTTAGGTATGGATCAACACCAGGTACAGTTGGATTAGTATCTCTGAACAGTGTAGTAAAATAATAACAACAAAGTTAAGGCTGTCTGGGAGAAGTTGAAGACTAAAAACCTTGAGGCAAGTTAAATAGAAGGTGTTTTTATTCTTTCATCTTAACCAATTAGGCATCCTGGTGTATTTCTGACCACTAATCCATTTTAATACAGCTATTTTTGGTTCATTATTTTTGCTAGTAGTTTTTATATTTTATGTCCTATAAAAAACTCTTGCTGTAGATATGGTTTCTGTCATTCTTAAGTGTAAAAGTGCCATTGAGCTGCATACATTGACACCATCCTTTAACTTTCGACAGACCTTTGTCCTTAGAACAGCTGTCTCTATGAATATTTCATTCGTGAATGTTTGCTGGTAGCATTTCATCGTCTCCTTTTATTTTAAAATAACTGCATTTATTCTTATTCTTTTTCTCTAGTTTTATGTAGTTTTCCTTAAAACTGTTATCAGAGACCATCTTCCATATAACCTAAGGAGCTATAGGTGTAACATGCCGTGGTTTTCTCTAAGATGGCAATAATGTGCTGCCTATGTATTAC
>NW_004528207.1:1978-3450 GCF_000260255.1 Octodon degus
GTGTGTGTGTGTGTGTGTGTGTGTGTGTGTGTGTGTGTGTGTTACCTACTCTTGAAATAATGAACCCACTCCTGCAATCCCAGCATTAATCCACTCAGGAGGATAGAGTACTCCTGTGTAAGAAACCTCTCATTAGGCTGAGTCTCTAACACTGGCACTGGAGATTAAGTTCTCAGCATGTGTTTTATGGGGGCACGTGACCATGGCACAGAGGCTGGGAAAGGTGAAACAGTGATTTAGGCTGCAGGGGTACATCACTGGATTCTCCTTACTTAGAAAGTTCCATAGAAACAATCAAGAATTCATTTCAGCACAAAGTTTCATAACACATGGACACCTTTTGCTGTTCCTGGGGCCCTTGGCTAAGTGCTTTTTACATAAAAGGTTTTGGATACTCTGGCTTCAGAAGCTTTATAGTTCCTGGGAAGTAGCCCGCAGTGTTGATGAGGCCAGTGGATGAATTGCTGAATTAGACTACAGATTTATCTTCCCACACAGTGTATGCACATATTAGGCAAAAAAAAAAAAAAGAAAGAAAGAAACCTCATAGTCAGTTTAATTATTGGGGCACTTAATTTAGCTTCCTAGTTCATTGTTGTAACCTGAATCTCATAAGTAGAGATAATTTTTCCTCCCCGCCCCCGAACAATTTTAGTGATTTTCCCCTGGTCATATAAGAATTTAGAAAATTTTTCAACTTAGGATAGGACACTTGAAATTATACATCTTGTATAACTCTATGTTCTTTATAATTGTGTTTCATTTTATACTTAAAACAAGCAGAAATATCCTCTAGCTCAGATTCCAGATTCAGTAGGGACATTGTCTATGGGGGAAAGAATAGCTTAGGAGTATTAGAAGGTAAGAGAAAACCTCGGGAGGGAAAGAAATATGTTAATCAGTATTTGGAAGTAAGAGAAAAATATTTTGTTTTTAAAACCAGAAAACTCTATATTATGACCAATTAAATATCAGGATGAATTACAATCATTAATAAACTAGTTTTCTCAAAGTTTGAAGTGATAGGGCTTTTTGTGAAATTCACCCCGTATGAGAGTTATATCCTTTAAGAGCTTATATATTAACATAACATGTAAAAACAATCAATTAGTTTTCTTCATTCAAATATTACTCCATAACAAGAAAAGTTTTTATTTAGTGAAGAGGTACTACATGAAAATGGAAACAATTTAGAATTTACTAACATTTATTGAAGCATACAGCATATATAATTTAGGGTACTTGTTTTATCACTTATATGTATAGTACTTAGTATATGTGTAGTACTTAGCTTAGGTGTATATATAGTTATATATAAGAATGGACGGGGCCTTGGGCTGTAGCTCATGGTAGAAAGCTATTTTTTTTTCTACAGTTTTATTGATAAACATATAGCAATGAGACAGTTTCAAATCAAATCGGAAGTACAGTTTCAACAAATAATACACTGCATATATTATTCTTAGTGGTTA
>NW_004528208.1:0-3479 GCF_000260255.1 Octodon degus
CAAACTTCTAAAACAATTATGAGACAACTGGGGAAATGTAAATGCTAAAAATTGGACATCAGCTGATAATTGTTGAAGTAGGATTGTAAATAAATGGAAAATTATTTTTTAAAAAAATGTGAATGAGGTTGGCATGCTGCCTTTAGTTGAATTATCCCTTAGACTTCCTGTAATAGCACAATCTCTTTCACTCTTACCCTTTTGCTATTTATTTAGCTGAAAATAGAGCCATTTGTCCTGGGAAGTTACTCCCATTCTGGTTTTGACTGACTCTAGCCCCACTGTTAATTCTGGACCTCTATTTACCACATATCCTGACAATTGACAGGACCAGGGACTTAGTCAGGTTCAGACTCAACTGTTTAGCAAGAAGCCTTCAGAAAGAAGCTGTGTATGTTCTCTATATCACGTCAGTGAACCGCCTTGAATGGCTGTTTCTTGATACCACTGGAGGGTCCAGTAGCTGTCAAGCTTTCCCTCTGGCCATAGTTTCCAGTTAGTCTTCCAGTAAAATTTCAGCAGCCATTAGAGATCACTGCCCAGAACTACTACTTGCAAGATCACTTTTACAGTAATGTATATATAGCATTTGATATTCTATAACATGTCTTTACACCCATGGTCTCATTAGACAGCACATTGAGTTAGAGGAGGCCTTTCCTGATCAGTACAACATATATTCTTCACTTTTTAAGTGCTAGCAAACAAATCAGGGCATTATAAATTCTAAGCTAGTAAGTATTTTACCACTGGGCTATAAGCCTAGCCCAAGACTAGCAGCCTTTCTCGGCAATCCTCTCCTGGCATAACCACTAGTCCAATCTCTACCACCATAGATGAATTTTTGCCTGTTTCTGAGTTTCTTACAAGTAAACACCATAGTTCATAGTTCATGCATAGTTCATTTTGTTTTCATTGCTTTGTAGTATTCTATTCTATTTTATACTGTAATTTATATAACCCTAAAGTAATTTAATCTTTATTTCTAAAAATTAAACAAACTTTCTTTAGTACCTTTTAACATACTCTTAAACTCCTACTCTATTTTATTTGCCTATCATTAATCTACATTAATTATCACCTCATCCCCCAGCTAAATGTGTCATTTCAAAATAAATTGTTGTGATAGAATTGATTAAAATTAAATGACACCAAGAGGAAAAGATAATTATCCTTTCTCCAAACTGGCCAGAAAAACCTGCTTCTTGAGTAGGTAAAGGATTGAAGGGGTGACAGGGAGATAGCTCAGTGGAATAAGTGCTTGACCTGCAAGCTCAGGGTCCTGAGTTCAATTCCTGGTACCAGCAAAATAAATAAATACATACATAAGTACATAAATAAATAACTGAAGGGGTTTAGTATCTTAACTATGAATTTATCATGTACTTGTTGTTCCAACTCTTTGCCCAAGAATATTCTCATCAATAAAATGAGTGTAATGAAATTGTGTGAAATTCAAAAAACCTGAATAATAGATGTTACACTTAGCGATTCAATTAGATGGCAATGAGAAGAAATGTAATTAGTATGGCATTAAGACTAGCAACATCTGTAAATATCAAATATTATCTCATTTATTCACCAAATTAATAGCCACTGAAAACCTACTCAGTCATCTGCAAAACATGAGTGTGGATAACCTATAAATTATAGTCCTCAGCACTCATATCGCCCTGCACTAGTTTTACATGCATCATCTCATTTAATCTTCGCCTATGAAATTGATACTACAGCGGTCCCTCACTTCTCACAGAGGTTCGGTTCCAGACACCCCCGCGATAAGTGAAAATCAGCGAAGTAATGATGTTATATTTATTTTAATATTTGTGTATATTTTAAGGTTTTATAAACCCTTCCCACACTTGTAAACCTTTGCCACATTTTTTAAAACACTTCTAACGTTCTTATCTATTTTCTAAACTCATAGACCTATGTAATTTTTACAACATACATGTATTGTACAGTACTGCAAAATCCCGAGATGTAACAAAAAATCCGTGATAAATAATTTAGATTAATATTTTTGAAGATCCGAGAAACAGTGAGTCCGCGAAAATCAAGCCGCAAAATAGCGAGAACTACTGTATAATTGTCATTTTATATATAAGGCATAACTATATTTGTTCAAGGTCTCATGAATAGCTATAGAATCAGTAATGTCTTATTAAAAAAAAACTGACAGCAGATTGGACTTCATGTCAGTAATATAAAATAAGTATAGTTTAAAGTGCTACTATTGGGGCCGGGAGATGGCTCAGTGGAATAAGCGCTTCCCTGGGAAGCTCAAGGATCTGAGTTCAATCCCCAATTCCACAAAAGAATAATAATAATAATAATAATAATAAAATAAAGTGCTACTATGGGCCGGCCAGATAGCTCAGAGGATTAAAGCACCTGCTTAGGCAGAGCCCAACAGCCAGGGTTCCATCCCGGTCGTGCCGTGCTCCCCCCCCCCCAGGGTGTACCGGAACGGCAATTGAGACAGGATGTGCTGGCACTCACCTGTAACCCTAGTGCTTGAGAGGCTGAAAACAGGAGAATCACTATGCGTCTGATCTACCTAGTGAGACCTTGGAGAACCTGTAGACCCTGTCCTAAATACAAAAAATAAATAAGTAAATAAAGTGCTACTGTGATTATTGGTGATATATACAAATAGTATCTAAAGATTTGCATTATTATGTAATAATAAAGGCCTCTAGGAATTAACTAAATATTTAATAATAAATTTATTAAATACATTCTAGAAGATCGCAAGATAAAATAATACAAGTTTCTGACAACTACGTGTTAAAAAATATTTAACAGACTCCCTTGGGACCCCACACACCACTCCACAGCACCTCCCCCACCTTGCCCGCCCAGTAGGAATTTCTGAACCTTTCCAGAAACACCCAGACCAGTCCTATCCCAGGCCCCGTAAGTGTGTGGGAGAGCTTCCTGCTACCCTGCGCCAGCGGACCTACTGGTCCCAGCCCAAGCACAGCATGGGTGAGAACCTCTTCCACCCCCTTGGGACGCCCCACACCACACCGCAGCAGCCCACCCCAAACCGCCCGCTGAGCAGGAATTTCTGCCACCTTCTGGGAATCCCAGATCCAGTTCTAGCCCAGGCCAGGTGAGTGTGTGGGAGAGCTTCCAGCAACCCTGTGCAGGTGGGACCTACTAGTCCGAGCCCAGGGCAGCATGGATGAGACCCTCTTCCATCCCCTTGGGACACCCCCACACTCCGCAACACCTCCACTACCCCGCCTGCCGAGTAGGAATTTCTGCTGCGTTCCCTGAACGCAAAGATCCAGTCCTAGCCCAGGCTCAATGAGTGTGTGGGAGAGCTTCCAGCTACCCTGTGCTGGCATAACCTACTGGTCCCAGCCCAGGCACAGCATGAGTAAGACCCTCTTACACCCCCTTGGGATGCTGCCCACCACTCCGCAGCACCTCCCCTACCCCACCCGCCAAGTAGAAATTTCTACCTTGGG
>NW_004528209.1:0-1156 GCF_000260255.1 Octodon degus
AATCTTCTGAAGATTCTCAGGATCATTACCTTACCCATCTTTTACATATAACTGCATGAACTACCCCTGTCATGCTTCCTAGCTCTTTTCCTTGCTCTCCTTTCATTGCCTAGTTCTCAAGTTCTTTTGTTTCTTTTACTTGTATTATACCTTTCTATTGGTTTTTGTTCTTTTGAGTTCTTAAACTAGGAAACTACAATATCTACAATTGTGTGTCTGGTTTATTTCACTTATGAGTATATCTTCAAGTGGCATCCACTTCAACATAAAAGCTTTGAGTTTATCATTCTTTATAAAAGAGTAATACTACATTGTATAAAAATTTCACATTGTTTTTATTCATTTCTCAGGTGATGGGTATCTTGGTTGTTTCCAAGATTTGGCTATCAACAATTGTGCTGCTATTAACATGGGCACACATATATCACTATGATATGATGTTTTCAGATCCTCCAGGAAAATTTCCAGTAGGGAAATAGCTGGATTAAATGGGATTTCCAGTCCAAGTTTCTAAGGAGTCTCCACACTGATTTGCATAACAGTTGCACCAGTCTACTTTCCCACCAACAGTGGAGAAGGGTTCCTTTTTCCCCCAGCCTCTCCAACATTTGTTGTTGGGTGATTTCTTTATGATAGCATTCTTTCTGGGGTTCGATGATATCTCATTGCTATATTCATTTGCATTTCGTGGATGGCTACTGATATGGAGCATTTTTTTCATGTATTTATTCGCTTCTTTAATTTCTTAAAGAAGCGTGTGTTCATCTCGGATGCCCATTTCTGGACTGGGTTTTTAAATTTTGGGTCCCTAGTGTTTTTTAGTTCTTTATAAATTTTAGAGAGAAGACCTTTGTCTGAATACTTATTTATCATGATTTTTTCCTAATTTGTGGGTTGTCTTTTCACTTTGTTGGTAATTTCTTTGGACATGAAAAAACGTCTTAATAAGTGCAGGTCCCACTTGTCAAATATTTCAAGTGTTTCCCGTGCAACTTGACTTTTGTTCATGAACTCTTTGCCTACCCCTACATCTTCAAGAGTTCCTCCTACTTTCTCTACCAAGATATTTAGTGTTTCTCTTTTAATGTTTAGATCTTTAATCCATTTTGACTTTAGCTTAGTGCATGGTGATAGACCTAAGTCAAGTTTTAGTTTT
>NW_004528209.1:2911-3422 GCF_000260255.1 Octodon degus
TTCTTTCCTCTTTTTGATGAGGTTAGCTAGGGGCTTATCGATTTTATTTAATCTTTCAAAGAACCAGCTTTCTGTTTCATTAATTCTTTGAACTGTTTTCTTCGTCTCAATAGAATTTATTTCTGCTCTAAACTTTATGATTTCTTCCCATCTTTCGGCTCTGGGTTTGGTTTGCTCTTGCTTTTCTAGTATTTATTTGTTCCTGTTCTGTTTTCTTAACGTGTGAGTTCACAGCTATGAATTTCCCTCTGAGAACTGCTTTCATCGTATCCCATAAATTCCGATAAGTTGTGCTTGAATTTTCATTGAATTGTAGATATTGTTGAATTTCTTGTTTAATTTCATCTATGACCCATTGGTAGCTGAGTAGGGTGTCATTTAATTTCCATGTATTTAGGGTTTTTTTGTCATTTATTTCCAGTTTCATTACACTTTGGTCAGATAATGTGCATGGGATAATTTCTGTTTTCTTGCATATACTTAAGCATGACCTATGGACCAGTATGTGGTC
>NW_004528210.1:0-533 GCF_000260255.1 Octodon degus
AAAGGAAGGAATAGAGAGGTAAAATGATCCATGAATAATGTCCAACTTTCTTTATATTCCACACATTGATACATGTAGTATGAAGAGTTATGTGTCTCTAGTCTTTATTCAAGAGCACTTGATGGAGATACATTGATAACATTGCAAGGGGTGATTATCACTTTCCATATTTGTCAAGACCTTACTGCTGTTTTTCAGACTACATAAACTGAGTAGGAAGAGTGTCTGATGGATGTTTTCCTCCTTTGGAATATAATTTTTTAAATGTTCTTATTAATTTTAAGGCCCAGCCAGATAGCTCAGCAGATAAAATGCCTGCAAGCAGGTACAGGGGCTAGGGGTTCAATCTCTGGGCCTGCTGTGTCGGCCCCGCCCCCAGGGTGCTGCTGAGATGACAATCAAGACTGAGCATGGTGGCGCACTCCTGTAATCCCAGCTCTTGGGAGGCTGTAAACAGGCTAGTCACTATGAGTCCAATCTAGTAGTGAGACCCTGACCAGCCTGTAGACCCTTGCCTAAAATTAAAAACAAAT
>NW_004528210.1:1848-2628 GCF_000260255.1 Octodon degus
AGGCAGGTGCTTAGACTGCTGAGCTACCTCCTTGGCCCTGTATTAGTAAATATTGGAATGTTATTTGAATGTATTGGATTAAATATGATTTTAAAATTGCTTCTGAGTGTTTGTTTTTTTTTTTTTTCCTTTTTTAAAGTGGCTATTAGAAAAATTTAAATACTCTTGTGGCTTTTTTTAAATCTATCTGATTCATTTTTAATTAAGTATTATGGTCACATACAATTTGTGCTCATGTTGTTCTTCCTCACCTTAATCCTTCTAATGAGCTGAAGGGAAGCTCCACTACCAATCACACATACAACAGTAGTTTTAGTCTTGTGGTTTTTGAATAGCTATTTAAATACTACCCTGAACAATAACTCAGTCTGACCTAAAGAATTCAAAAGTGAAGTCTAACTTGCTGTATATATCATGCTAACTCTTAAAAGGATCTGAATTTACAGATCAACTATAAAATGTGAGATATGTTAAATATTCTTTATTTGGTATTATATATATATCACACTAAAGTGCCTTTCACTAAGTAAAAGGCAGCCCTTTTTAGATATAGGGAATTCTAATTCAATTGGCATAGTCAAGACTAAAAATGTAGACATAGCTTTCTTGTCTTCAACCACTCCCCTTAACAGGCTAATAAATACAAACCAAAACAGGGGAGTCTCAGTTAGTTTTGAGACAATAAAGATTCTCTCAGTATTTAAACATTCACATAACAAGTTATATAAATCTAAATATAAAACCAACCTTCAGTAGTTTTGAGATAATATTCTCAATCTC
>NW_004528211.1:0-3478 GCF_000260255.1 Octodon degus
GGGTGGGGCAGGTAGGGCGGAGTGGTGGGGGGCGGCCCGAGGGGGTGGGAGAGGGTCCGGCCCACACTGCGCCTGGGCTGGGACTGGTCCTGCCGGCGCAGGGTAGCAGGAAGCCCTCCACACACTCACCGGACCTTGGCTATGTCCTAAGACTTTGTAAGAAGCTGAATGTAAAGGTGGTGGGCTAATTATCTGCTGGAGGAAATTTCAAGGCAACTCAACATTCAAGCTGAATGGCATACATTCTTCTAGTGAGTTTAACAAAAATCAGGAGCAAAAATCAGAAAAACAGGATTTTCAAACTAGATTTTGAATAAAAATATGTATAATATTGGTGCCAAGGAGGTGAGATTTTTGGTGCCATTAAAAAGACATTAAATACTTTGAACTAAGACAAGAAGAAAAAATGCTTTGAGGACATCTCAGAAATCAAGGTGAGTATAGTCAACACACCTAGCCTAGATGTAGCAGACTCCAGGTTATGAAGTGTAATTTTTTTTTTTTTTTGGTATGAGAAGAGACATTTGTGTTACCTGTTCAAGAAAAGCCAACTACAGCATTGGTTTTCAAGGGTTCATTTCACCATGCGCATCTGGGTAGGCACTGAGAAGCCACTGTAGCCATGGGAGTGCTCTAGTGGCAGACCTTGGAGTCATTCACATGTTTTTTTTTTTTTTTCAGTTGTGCAGAATGCAGCAGTTCTGGTGTCATAAAAGCATCTACCCAGGTTTCAAATGAAGACCAGGGGCTGAGCAATGTGCCTCTCAGAGGCAGGTATGTGAAACTGAAAATTAAGCTAAAGGTGCATTGATAATTTCAGGAAATCAGTTGCCAGTTACACAGGATATCAGCTAAGACTGCAGACAGCACAGCCAGCCAAGGTATGTGTTGTGTGTGCTGCAACTGACAAGGTGATAGAAATGCAGCCACATGAGCCCTCTGAACTCACCTCACATCACCATGTGCTCAGGATGCTAGGCATGCAGCCATAGGATTTAATATTTAGGACTTAATATTTGCCCTGCTGGGTTTCAGTCTTGATGTGGTCCTATTTCTTTCTATCCTTCTGTGCCTTGTTTTTGGAATGGGAGTGTATACCTGTGCCACTATACCTTGTGCCAGTATAACTTGCTTTTTCATTGTGACAGGCTTTCAATATAAAAATTTCCTTGAATTTCAGAGGAGACACAGACTTGGACTTTTGAGAAATGCTGGTATGTGTGAGACTTCGGGAAGAGCATAGGTGCATTTTTTGGCTGCATGAAAGGCTACTGCATCATGTGAGACAAAATTAAGCCTTTTGTTTATTTGGGAATTAAGTATGGATAAGGAGTTGACAAGGCATAGAATGTGGCAAGTAAGCTGAAATGTCTGCTTGCGTATCTTGGGAGTTGCCAAAGGGATCAGTGAGGCAGGCCCATGGATGTGTGTGAATGGGTCATGCAGGTGTGGCTTTGTGGTCCAATAGCAAAAATGGAAACATGAGAAAACAAAGCAACAAAAACATCTACAAAAACTCCTGCCATCCAGAAAGCTGACCCATGGAGCATCAAGGGAGAGGAAGAAAAAGCAATAGTTGAATTACTTGAAAGAGAAGATTAAAAATAAACCAACTCAGTAATGTGCATGGTGAATTCAAAGGAGATTACACTAGCCAGTTAATGATTCTAATATGCAAAATAATCAGTGAATCTAAAGAAGATAGTAATCAAAGGCTAGCTGAGTTAAACAAGCCATGCAAAGTATGAATGTGCAGCATAGAAAAGAATTAGAAATGTGGGAGATTAAGATTTTTATTGAGAATGTGGACAGCATAAGCAACAGAACTGACATGAGAACACATTGCAGAACCAGGACACAGAGGCAGTGTTGGCAATGAACTAATGCAAGACACCTTAAAAGCCACAATACAATGTGCAGAATGAACTTAAGAGCTACTAGATGACACAACAAGGATTAATGTAAGATTATTGGGAATTAGTGAAAAACTAGAAGACATACAAATGGCATTTAAGGAAAACCTATGTGCAGAAGTAATAGTAGAAAATCCTCCAAATATGAGTGAATAATATGACCTATAGAGAATTGAAGGATATGCAAAACCTCAATAGCCATGATCGTAAAAGAACCTCTCCATGTCATACTAGAGTCAAAATCCAGATGTCCAAAACAAGAAGAGAATCTTAAAAACTGTTAGACAAAATCAACAAATCATTTATAAAGGAAAACACACTAGACATTTATTTCACTGTGCCCACTCTGAAGATGCCAACCCTGGAATTTTTCTCCTCCCCAGCCTCACATACTTCCTCTCCACACACCTAGTCACACACATCTAGGCCCTGCCAAGCCACTGGAGCCATAAGGGCCTTACTGATGCCTCCATTCACAGCAGCAGCTTCTCAGGCTGAACTATAAAGGCCACAAAAGCTGGATGTGAAACATTTCAAGCATTGAAACTCTAAGAATCTCTATGGGGCTCTCCTCTTGGTCCAAGAAGTCAATATTCATAGTTCCAAAGATACATTATTGGAATCCCACAAAGTTAATTCCAATCTACCACTCCCAGTGCAATCTATGGTGAAAGTAAAGACACTAAAACATATTTATAATTATTGGGGAGCCAAGGGACCCTGAATCCAGCCATGAAAATGACTTTCCAGAACAAAGAGACTGACCCAGGACCTCACCCAGTTTTATTCAATGGAGGAGTGGCTTGAGGAGGAATAACTGACAATAGTGGGAAGCAGGTGAATACGGTGAGGTGAGTGGCCTACATTTACCTCTGCCATATGCAGAGAGGATATTCAGAGAGAGTAATCTGCATTATGCTATTGAGATAATATCTAATGTTTTGGGGGGTCTGGTGCTTTAGCTTTCATGTAATCTTTGAAGCCCCAGGAAGTCATAGCCTCTGTCTTGAGGTTTGATCCCACCTGGTGGTGCAGAGCATTAGTTCTTCATCCTGTCTCAACCTGACTTACATTAAAGAGCAGCAGGTGTAAGTTACCAGGGAAACACGCATGCCATCTTCAAAGACTATCACCAGCCCCTCAACCAGACCAATATACATTGCTTAAGGCCAATTGAAGTATAAACAGAAGTCCTAGCCAGCACTGTACAGAACAATACGGGGAAATAGGGTCAGGCTCAGTCAAAATGGCTCTTCCTTCAAGGAGAGCTGCTCAGGTGGGCCTCCACAGAAACATCACAAATTCCAACTCTGACTAATAATATCCTCCAAACTATCTTCTAAAATTGAGGGACAAATACAGTATTATCATAATAAAAAACATCTAAAGAAATTCATAAGAACTAAGTAGCAATCCAAAACATTTTCAAAGATGCCTGAGAAAGAGACAATAAAGATAATCATGCCAGAGACCCAGTCCTAGCCCAGGTCCGGTGAGTGTGCAGAGAGCTTCCTGCTACCCTGTGCCGGTGGGACAAGTCCCAGCCCAGGCGCAGTGTGGGCCGG
>NW_004528212.1:0-1370 GCF_000260255.1 Octodon degus
CACAGCCATGTGGTGTTGGAAATTGTAAAAGACAAAATGCTACAAAATGTGAAATACACAAATGATGAAATACAAGTAAAGCTGATGTATGCACCATGAGCCATACTCAACTACATTTATCATGACACAGCACTAGCTGAACTGAAGAGATTCGTATGTCTGCTGTACTTAGCAGGACTTTCTCATGGCAAATGCAGGAATGTAAACGACTATGGAAAGATGATGGATGTGAGCTTGAGGTTTGTACATTAACACAGTAGAGATTTGGTGTCTTCCAAAATAGCCTGTGGTTTGATGGCTAAACCTCCCACCAAGAGAGAAAAAGAAGTTTGATGGCTGCTGACCTATCATGGCTTGAGATATTTGTCAAGCAATTAACATAACAGCTGATATATGACTTTTGATAACCATTTTGCAGCATTTCAATGTCACTGTAGCTTTAGGCAGTATATTTCAAAATATGGCATACAAATTTATGCTCTTTTAAATACAAAGATTTATTATGCTTTCAATTTAGAAATGTATCCTGAAACTCAACCACCAGCTCCTTATTCATACAGTAATACACCAAATGATGTTGTGAACACACTTCTTGTTCTAATCTCTGACAATAATCAGAATACTACATTTTACAATCGGTTTACCCATTTCCAATTAATGTTACATTTGCTGACAGAACACAAGTGAATCGATATAGGAACTGTATGCAGGAAAAAAGCAGAAATTTCAAAGGAAATGTTTCGATTAAAGAACAAAGAATCATATAGCACAATCTTTGGATTTCAGAAAGATATAACATTGGTTTTATACATGGCAAAGAAATATAAACTCCTACTGCTGGGGTCAACACTGCATCATAAGTAACAATGGTAACATTCTACAACAAACCCAAAGATGGAGGAGATATTGTTGATGAGATGTCAAGTATGTCCTACAAAGAGGTCAAGAAAGAAAAAAAACACATGTATTGCTTGTATAAATGACATGTGTGTATGGAACATGATATTGTCAGGTGCAAGGCTTCCTTAGATGTGATAACTAAAGTAAAGATTATTTTTTATAGATTTCTATTGGTATTTTAATTGATGTTTATATAGAAAAATTTTGTTAGTTTTTTAGACCTTATACACCAGAAAGTTGATGTTGAAAGTTTTGATGATTTTTATGGACTAAATAAATATTAAAAATTCAATGCTTTATTGTTTGATGTTTTTCCTCATTTTTCTCATTGTTTAATATAATACAACTCATAAAATAAAATGTAATAATTCATCAATAGAAATATTATGAAGAACAAATGTGGGTATTAGACACCCACAAAAATGTACCTTTATGAAAAGTTTGGTGTTATGCCCTGTGGCTACATAACT
>NW_004528212.1:2380-3497 GCF_000260255.1 Octodon degus
AAGAAGAGCAAGTCAAGATCAAATCCCAAAGAAGGCAAGAAATTATAAAGATCAGAGCAGAAATAAATGCAGTGGAGATGAAGAAAACAATACAAAGAATTAATGATAAGAAAAGTTGGTTCTTTGAAAGAATAAACAAAATTAACAAACCCTTAGCCAATCTCATTTAAAAAGGCAAGAAAAAATTCAAATTCATGAAGTGAAGAATAAAAAGGTGAAATTACTACAGATCCTATAGAATTTCAGAAGTTTATCAGTACCTGTTTCCAAAACTTTTACCCTCACAGGATGAAAAATACCAAAGAAATGGATAGATTCCTACATACATATGAGCTACCAAAGCTGAATCAAGAAGATATAAAAATTCTAAATAACCAAACATAAGCCAACAAAAATGAAAATGTAATAAAAAAACCCCCGCCAACAAAGAAAACCCATGTCCTGATGATTCACAGCTGAATTCTACAAGAAAATTAGGAAGGACCTAATACCAACTGTTTTCAAACTCTTCAAAGAAATTCAAGGAAGAAATACTTTCAAACTCATTCAGTGAGGCAAGTATTACTCTGATGCTAAAACCAGAGAAGGACTCAACCAAAAAAGAGAACTACAGGCCATTTTCTCTAATAAACATAGATGTGAAAATCCCCAACTAATAGCTAAAAAACAGAATTCAGCAAATCATCAAGAATTATACATCTCAACCAAGTAGGATTCATCTAAGGAATTCAAAGGTGGCTTAATATATGCAAAACCATAAACAGAATACACCACATAAACAGCGCCAAGGATGAAACTACATGATCATCTCACTAGATGTAGAAAAAGCATTTGAGAAAGTTAAATTCTCTTTCATAAAAAAAACCACTACATAAAATTGGAATAGTTGGTCTTGACCTCAACAAGATAAAAGTCATCTATGACAAACCAACAGCCAACATCATCCTAAATGGACAAAAACTGAAAGCCTTATCTTTAAAATCAGAAATAAGATAAGAATGCCCCCGTCACCACTCCTGTTCATATAGTTCTAAAAACATTGGCCAGAGCAATTTGTCAAGAGAAAGAAATAAAAGGAACAATAATTGGAAAGGAAGAAGGGAAATTATCATTTTTT
>NW_004528213.1:0-563 GCF_000260255.1 Octodon degus
TGCTTCCTTTTCAATTTCATGGAAGAGTTTGAGGAGTATAGAGACTACATCTTCTGTAAATGTCTTGTAGAATTCAGCTGTGAATCCATCCAGACTTGGACTTTTCTTTGTCGGTAGGTTTTTAATTACATCTGGTATTTCATTGGCTGTTATTGGTCTATTGAGAGTGGTTATATCTTGTTGATTCAGTTGTGGTAATTTGCACCTTTCTAGGAATCTGTCCATTTCTTCTGTGTCTTCTATTCTGTAAGAGTAAAGATTCTCAAAGTAGCTATTGATAATCTTCTGAATTTCCACCGGGTTCATGGTAATTACACCCTTTTCCTTCCTTATTGCTTGTATTTGAATTTTTTCTTTCCTCTGTTTGATAAGGATACCTAGGGGCTTATCGATTTTATATAATCTTTCAAAGAACCAGCTTTTTGCTTTTTTAATTCTTTGAATTGTTTTCTTCATCTCAGTTGAATTAATTTCTGCTTTAATCTTTATTATTTCCTTCTGTCTTTGGGATCTGGTTTGGTTTGCTCTTCCTTTTCTAGTTGTTGAAGGTGCAGCATTAGGGT
>NW_004528213.1:1179-1709 GCF_000260255.1 Octodon degus
GAATGTCTTTATGAGTTAAATGTGTTTCTTGTATACAGCATATTGTTGGATTTTGTTTCCTAATCCACTTTGCCAGTCTATTTCTCTTAATTGGTAAATTAAGTCCATTTACATTGATGGTTAGAATTGAGATGTTTTGAGTTACGATTGACATGTTATTTGCCTCTTGTCATTTACTCCTTTTTCTCTTGTGTTTAATTGCTTGTCCTATTTAATTGGTTGCTTCGGATCTCATTCGTTGAGTTCTGATCATTTTGGTCCCTCTCTAAAACATCTTTCAGTAGCCCATGTAGGGTTGGCTTTGTCATCACGAAATTCTTTAGCTGATCTTTGTCATGGAAGTATTTCACTTCTCCATCCAACTTGAAAGAGAGTTTTGCAGTGTACAGTAGTTGGGGCTGGAATTTGTTTTCATAGAGGACTTGAAGTACTCTGCTCCATGCTCTTTTTGCCTTCATGGTTTGTGAAGAGGAGTCAGCTGTAATTCTGATGGGATTTCCTTTGAATGTGATCTGCTTCTTTTCTCTAGC
>NW_004528213.1:2084-3365 GCF_000260255.1 Octodon degus
TTAATTTCCTCTATATCTCTTTGACTCTGCTTCATGAGATCTATTTCTTTCCTGTATTGCTCATTCAAGGAAACCGTCATTTTTCTAATCCTATTCTTTTTTATCAATGTCTTCTTTAGAAGCAGTTATAAATTCTTTTACTGCAGTGTTTTTTTCAGATTGGGTTTCCTCCCTATGTTTCTGTAGTTGCTTCTTTACTTCAGATCCTATGAGTTCTGATAATTGTTTTTTTATTTCAGAAAAAAATTGCGCTCTGAGTTCTCTATAACTTTCTGTTGTTGCTTATTTACTATTGATACTATTAATTCATCCATTTGAGCCGATATAGTGTCCTCTGCACTTGTTCTGGGTGGGCATTGGGTTTCCTCCATATGCTTTTGCATTTGAATCTTTACTGCAGAAGGTATTAATTCAGGGATTTCTTTTTTTATTTCCAATCTGAGTTCCTCTACACCTTTCTGCAGCTGTTTCTTTATTTCAAAAGCCATTGATTCATTGCTTTCAGCTGTGTGATTCCCAATTTGTTCTGCATTAGTGTCCTCTGCACTTGTTATGGGTGGGCTTGGGTTCTGAGATTGCATTTTGTTCCTTCTCATCATTTTGTGTAGTACTATCTTCTGACCTTTGTTGTAGGTCTTCGTTGTAGTTATAACCTTAGCACGTACTGAAGTTCAGGTTCAGATCAGGCTTCAGTTAGGACTGGGTCTGGTGTTCCCAGAACGTGGCAGAAATTCCTACTCGGTGGGCGGGGTGAGGGAGGTGCTGCAGAGTGGCGCGGTGCGTCCCAAGGGGGTGGAAGAGAGTCTCACCCACGCTGCACCTTGGCTGGGATCAGTAATAGGTCCCGCCAGCGCAGGGTAGCCAGAAGCTCTCCCACTCACTCACAGGGCCTGTGCTAGGACTGGTTTTATTTTTATTTTAGACAATTTTTATTTTCATATTTATTTAAGCTTGTAAATATTTTTTCAATGTGCAATCTATTATTAATCTCATGCAATGTATTCATGTCAGAATTATTTCTCTAGAATTCACACTATCTACATCTTATATCCTTCACATTTCAATATTTGTCTACAATTTTTTTTTTGTAGATTTGAAATATTTTTACTGGAAAAAATAGGCTTGCAAAGTGACAGACTTGTTAATTTGTTTGACTGAATCTTTCCACGATGCCAGCACACATTGTACCCCATAAGTGTATACAATTACTGTTTATCAAGTATGATATGAAAAATAAAAATAATGATAAATTGTGAATGAAAAAAGAAAAGTTTGGAGAAT
>NW_004528214.1:0-506 GCF_000260255.1 Octodon degus
TAGAAATTCCTACTCTTTTCTACTTTCTTTGATTGCTGGTTGATATTATTATCATGACATAACATTATCACAGCATCATTTTATTTATTTATTTAGGCGGAGCCGGGGATTGAACTCAGACCCTTGTGCTGCCAGGGGAGTGCTTATTCTACTGAGCCATCTCCTGGCCCCTACCATCTTATTTAGAAGTCATTTTATTACCCTTTCCATTGGGGTAACAGCAGAATCTATGAATAGTGATTCCAACTGATAAGGAAGGACATTTTTCCTAAAATTAAAAATACAATAAAGCTATAAAATTCAGTTTGCTTGTTAATATCACCATAAATAAGTGATTCTGAATGGAAAATGACACAAGGCTATGCTACTTCCACACACGAGTCACCTCCCAGGAGCACGCTCCAGTATCCACACAAAAACCATTTCTGATTGGAACACCACTCTCCTATGTTTGAGAACATAACTAGATTTTTAGATAGTTTATCTTTATATATCTGTGGCTACAT
>NW_004528214.1:2886-3747 GCF_000260255.1 Octodon degus
ATAATTGATAGAGTGATATATACTGTGTTGTTGAAAATCAAACTTAAAAATGAAGTTGAGTGTATGAGCAATTACAATTATCAGAACATCCTTTGTGAAGTGTACAGACTAGATGTATCTGACAAGGAGAATATCTTGGAATATTCTTCCCTCATAGTCTTGTTGAAAAGCATGTGCTTTCACTTTAAAACAATTTTAAGAGCCCAAATCTCTTTCTAATGCTGTCATGACAAGTTTTACTTTGATGGCTTAATTATATTAACATTGATAATGTAGGTTATCACTTTAGATTTCCTACATTAATAGTACTTAGATACTCCCGAGAATTTTCCCTAATTGTTGTACTGTTATTATTCATAGTACCTATAGAGAGTCACCCTGGGTTTAATTTTTAAAAACTAGTGATAATTGAAAACGTAGAAGCAAAACACCTAAAAATAGCTGATAGTTGCTATAAATGGTGAATATCCATTTAGTGTTTATGGTTTAATTTATCCTGCTCAATTGTTCAGTAGTCTCATATGTCCATGGAAGAGTTCTAAACTCTTTAGATTTGGAATCTAAACTTTCAAATCTTTTTACGTTTGGAAATCCATACTACTCTCCAGTTTCTACTTGTGTAGGCTTTTAGGTACCTGATATGGACTTGCATGAAACACTGCAGTCAGCTCCACATCTTGGATTGAATCCTTCCGCACATTTCCTCATCCAACTCTGTGGTTTACTGCTGTGAACCAATCTTGTAATTTCTTACATATTTGAGCATCTTGTGTTCTATCTGTTCCTCTAGTAAAACTCTGAGGGATACAAACACTTACAAAGTTTTATTTGATCATGAGTTACTCCTTAAACTCCCATTTT
>NW_004528215.1:0-443 GCF_000260255.1 Octodon degus
TGATAAAAATTACAAAAAATAAAAGTCTTAGGAAGTCTTTGGACTAAGGGCCAAGTGTTCAATACATAAAAAATATTGCATTAAGCATAATTTTACAAGTTCTTTATAAGTATTTGTGGGAATCTTATAAAGTGTCTTGCAGTACCTTAGATATATAATAATGTTAAAAACATAACAAATTATATTGGCAAACAAAGGACTCATTTAAAAAACAGAAACTGCACTGGAGGCTCAGGTAATATTAAAGAAATTTGAATTAAATGAGGTGCAGCATATGAATTATGGTGGTCACGGGAAATGGAGAGAAATGTTTCATTTCTTAATGCTAGAACAAATACAAAGTTCTAAATATTTACCACTGAGAAGTAGGTCAGACATTTTCTCTTTTTTTCTTTCTGTAGTAGGTTTTATTAAAGTTTTACTCCTGCATATATAAGTTGCAT
>NW_004528215.1:2493-3388 GCF_000260255.1 Octodon degus
AGGGGAGAAGGGTTCCTTTTTCTCCACAGCCCCTCCAACATTTGCAGTTGGATAAATTTTTATGATAACCATTCTTTCTGGGATGAGATGGTATCTCAATGTTCTTTTAATTTGCATTTTATGGATGGCTAGTGATGAGGAGCACTTTTTTCATGCATTTATTAGCTTCTAGAATTTCTTCCTCTAAGAAGTGCATAATTATCTCAGATGCCCATTTCTGGATTAGGTCTTTAAATTTTGCAGTCCTCATGTTTTTTACTTCTTTATAAATTCTATAG
Organism: Octodon degus; assembly: GCF_000260255.1. Classification (NCBI taxonomy): domain Eukaryota; kingdom Metazoa; phylum Chordata; class Mammalia; order Rodentia; family Octodontidae; genus Octodon; species Octodon degus. Next base: position 2,772 of record NW_004528215.1, read on the forward strand.
ATAAGACCTTTGTCTGAGTCCTTAGTAATTAAGATTTTTCCAAATTTGTGGGTTGTCTTTTCAATCTGTTGGTAATTTCTTCTGAAATGCAAAAACTTCTCAATGAGAAGAGGTCCCAGTTTTAAATTCACTCAAATGTTCCCCATGAGGTTTGATTTTTGTTCATGAACTTTTTGCCTATCCTTATATCTTCAAGAGTTCCACCTACTTTCTCTTCAAAGAGTCTTGGTGTTTCTGTTTTAATGCTTAGTTCTTTAAAACATTTTGATTTTAGTTTAGTGCATCATGATAGATCTGAGTCCAGTTTTAGTTTTAGGCATGTACAGTGACATCTTCCAGCACCATTTGTTAAAAAGGCTATCTTTCTTCCAGTAAGCATGTTGGGCCCCTTTGTCAAAGTTAAGGTGGATGAGTATGGTTGTAGTGGTGTATGCATCTTCCAATCTATTCCATTGATCCTCAGGTCTATTTTGTTGCCAGTTCCATACTGATTTCATCACAGGAGCCATGTAGTATAATTTCAAGTCAGGAATTGTAATGCCTCCTGCCTTGTCTTTGTTGCCCAGGATTGCCTTTGCTATTCCAGGTCCCTTTTGGTTCCAAATAAATTTTAGGAA
>NW_004528216.1:0-3476 GCF_000260255.1 Octodon degus
AAGAAGAATATATGCAGTGTATTATTTGTTGAAACTGTACTTCCGATTTGATTTGAAACTGTCTCATTGCTATATGTTTATCAATAAAACTGTAGAAAAAAAATGTTTCAATATGTTTTGTTTTGAACTCAAAATAAAATAAGCTTTTGTATCATTCGGAAAAAAAAAGAAAGTATTTCACTTCTGCATCAAACTTGAAAGGGAGTTTTGCATAGCACAGTATTCTGGGCTAAATTTTTTTTCATAGAGGACTTGTAGTACTCAGCTGCATGCTCTTCTTGCCTTCACGGTTTGTGAATAGAAGTGGCCATAATTCTGATGGGTTTACCTTTGAATGTGATCTACTTCTTTTCTCTATTGGCTTTCAGTGTATTCTTGTGCTGAATTTATGGAATCTTGACTATTACATATCTCGGTGTGTTTTTAATTGGTTTCAGGTTACTTGGCATTCTGTATTCTTTGGTTACCCTAATGTCAGATTGTTTCCTCATATTTGGGAAGTTTTCTGCTATTACTTCTGCCTATATTTTTTAATGTTATTTGTATTGACTCCTTCTTTCTCATTGATGCCTGTTAGTCTCACATTGTTCATCTTTGCATCATCTTGCAGGCGATGAATTATTTTTTCCTGCATCCTAGTTGTTTTTAAGTGATCCTTTCTTACCGTTTCACTAGCTGCACCAGCGTCTTGAAGATCTGAAATTCTGTCTTCACTTTCACTTAAATGGTTTTGCATTCTTGTGATAGAGATTTTAAATTCCTCTATAACTCTTTGATTCTGTTTCACGTGATCTATTTCTTTCCCTTATTGTTCATTCAAGGAATCTGTCATTTTTCTAATCTCCTCTATTTTTTATCAATGTCTTCCTTAGAACCAGTTATTAATTCTTTTACTTCAGTGTTTTTTTTTCAGATTGAGTTTCCTCCCTTTGTTTCTGTAGTTGATTATTTACTTCAGATGCTATGAGTTCTGAGAATTCTTTTCTTATTTCAGAAAGTTCCGCTCTGAGTTCCTTTATAACTTTCTGCTGTTGCTTATTTATATCAACGCTATTAATTCATACATTTAAGCTGAGCTAGTGTCCTCTGCACTTGTTCTTTTTGGGCATTGGGTTTCCTTCATATGTTTCTGCATTTGATTCTTCAGTGCAAATGTTATTAATTGAGGGATTTCTTTTTTCATTTGCAATCTGAGTTCCTCTATACCTTTCTCCAGCTGTTTCTTTATTTCAGAAGCCATGAATTCATTGACTTCAGCTGTGTGATTCCCAATTTGTTCTGTGTTAGTGTCCTCTGCACTTGTTATGGGTGGGCTTGGGTTCAGAGATTTCATTTTGCTCCTTCTCATTGACATTTTGTGTAGCACTGTGTTCTGACCTTTGTTGTAGCTATTTGGTGCAGTTATAACCTTAGCACCTACTGAAGTTCAGGTGAAGATCTACAAAGTTTGGATTTATCCAGTTGTGCCTGGCTTGGGTCTGGTTGCTGTGCTCAGCTCCTTCCTTCTGTTTCCCTAGGGGTGAACCTGTTGTGCCCCTCTGGCAAGATGTTCTGCTCCTGGACTAGCTAGATGTTTTTGTCCCCTACTCTCTGCAGGGATTGCAACACAGGATTTCACCCTAGGCCCATATGCTACGCCTGAGCTGAGTCTGGAGAACACAAGTTGGTGTAGGTGGGAGAGGCAGCTCTCCTATACACTCACTGGGCTGGGGCTAGGACTGGATATAGGGCTTCTACTGAGTGGTGGGGGGCATCCTAAAGATGTGAAAGAGGGTCTCACCCACGCTGTGCCTAGGCTGGACCAGTAGGTCCCGCCAGCGCAAGGTAGCCTGAAGCTCTCCCACACACTCACTGGGGCTGGGCTAGGACTGGATCTGGAGGTTCCCGGAATGTAACCATAATTCCTATTCAGCAGGTGGGGTGGGGAGATGCTGCAGAGTGATGAAGGGCATCCCAAGGGTGTGGAAGTGGGTCTCACTCACGCTGCACCTGCGCTGCAATAAGTAGGTCCCGCTGGCACAGGGTAGCCAGATGCTCTCCCACACACTCACCAGGCCTGGGCTAGGATTGGGCCTGGGGTTTCCCAGAACTCATGCCTCTAGCCTTTTTCAGGGAGTTCTGTTTCAGATTCCACACTGGGCCTGGGCTCTGGGTGTAATGAGGAACCAGCGGGCCCCAGGTCATCTCACTCACATGCCGGGCCTGGAATCTGGGTCGAATCAGGGTCTGGGTGGGCCTCGTGTCAGCTCACTCACATCTCAGGCCTAGGCTCTGGGTCGAATCAGGATCCGGGTGAGCGCCGGGTCATCTCACTCACATGGTAGGCCTGGGATCTGAGTCTACTCAGGATCCTGCAGTCCAGGGTCATTTCACTCACATGATGGGAATGCACTCTGGGTCGAATGAGGATCCAGCTCTCCTGGGTAGTCTCACTCACACACCAGGCCTGCACTCTGGGTGGAATCTCCATGTTATGTCTAAGATGTTTGATATTCAGACAGATAGGGAGGTTAGGCCCAACTGCCTATTTTATAGGGTAATAAAATCATTAAACTTCTCTTCTGGAAGGTTAACAACTCAAGTTTTCAGATGAAAAACTAGAGAAAAGGAAGGGCTGCAAGGACAACCAATGTTGTGGCCCTAGACATTCAAGGTCAGTGAGGACTCAGGTCATAAAAGAACCTGTACTGCAAATTCCTGTAACTCAGTGATGTCCTAAATTTTCTGATCTAGGAGATTATGTGGCCACAGAGGAAAGTGATCAGTGATGTAGAGTGTGCCTAAGGAAAGTCACATGAAGAAAAACATTTCTCTCAGTCTTTGACAGAGAGCAAACTGGCCAAGGAATGGCCAAGCCTCATCCATTTGGCTGACAATGACAAAGTATCTACAAACTGCTGTTCAGGGCTTCAAAGTAAACCCTAAGGTGATTTGACTGACCTTTTCAGATGCAAAAGTTACATTTCTTGTTATATATGTCTCATTTTATCTTGGTCTTAACCATCAACCAGAAAATTATGGAAACAAAGTATAAAAAGTAAAGCCGTGTTGATATGCTAAGCTGTAAAAGGCTCAAGTCAACAATTTCTGATATTGACAGTCCTAAGTATAACCCACTGCTATTGTGGACTACTGGAATATATTGGATTGTTTGGCTGAACTCACCCAACTAGAATATTTAGATAGTGATGCAATACCCATCTCTGACAAAACTGAACAAAACAAAGGGATATAAATGAAGGACCATTTTGCATCTGTATATACAAACTAGTTAGGATAGATATACAGTTATTTTCACTTAATTCAATGAGAGGAAAGATTCGTACTAGTAGTGTTTGGAAAAGATATCGTGTCTGTATCTTGTACTATGAATAACCACTACAAAGACAGCAACATGCAATGTATTAATTATTGAAACTGTCCTACTAATTGGTTTTGAAACTGTCTCACTGCTATTTGTTTCTCAATAAAATTTA
>NW_004528217.1:0-3448 GCF_000260255.1 Octodon degus
AATTTATTCAACCCATAATCTAAGAAAAAGTAGAATGTATCTAAATGTGCAGTATTTGTACTCTACTAAATATCTAGTACCTCAGTGAGGTTATCTATTATCATCTCTCAACCCAAAAAGTCTTTATTTTCTGTTGTTTTTGTTTCTGTCAAATGTATCTCTAGAAACACCTGTGTTATGTTGCATGGATGACACTGACACTATTACTCTATTCCAGATGAGTGTTGAAGCTCATACTAGACGATTCATAGTGACGATGGGGATAAGCCCTCCTTTGTAGGTGACACTGGAGCAAAGAAATTTCCAAATTCTTTCCACAGTGACATTTTGCCTCTTATAGCCACACTGAATCTCTTTACGCTCCTCTGCTCACTTTCTAGTGTAAACTTCAATAATCATTTCTTTGGATCTGCAGAATTATGCTCTTCATAAATGGATAAGACATTTTTCTGTTTTGTTTTTCAGTGTAATTATTTCATAAACAGCCAGAACCATCAATTTCATGCCCTAAGATGCATTCACAAGATGATATTGAGACTGAGACTGATCTCTTGAAACAATTAAAGGCAGGTATTTGTCTCTAGCCTAACAATTAAATGATGTATTTTATTAGATTTTAACTGGCTTTTCTGGTAAAAAGTTAAAATTCAAATTTAAAACACTACATTTATGCTACATGCAAGATGCTAAAATATTTGTATGGGTAAATATCACTCAAAGTAAGTTCTACTAAGACTTATTTATGTATCTTGCTTAATGGTTATTTATTCTTCAACTTAGTACTTCTGAAAAGCAGTACAATTCTACCCCGAAAACTCAATCATCCAAGCTCATACTAATGAAAGACAGACATACTATTGCTATCCTGTTAAGCTATCCATGTGTTTACATGCATTTGTGTATAATTCTGTCTGCTTAAAGGTTGTTTTCAGGGGACAGCTCAGAAGGAAGTATGGCTTCAGTCTCAGATTGATAGACTGTAGGATTCTTGAGAAAATGAGGGGTTGAATTTCATTTTAATTTTTATTGTTTAATTTCTGATGAGCCTTTGAGGGAACAAAAAAAAATGAAAATGAAAATCTGAAACTGCTTTAGCTCCCAGGATCTGAATATCTCACTAAATAAAAGCACATTTGCTTATCTCTTCACAAAATTTTCCCTAGTAATCTTTTCCAGTTATAATGTATGTCAGGGCTGACCTCCCTGTATAGGTTTGCTGTCAATATTTCCTTTCAAAATAGATCTCACATTTTAGTTCTTTTAGAATTTTAATTATTATTTTAATGTAGAAAATAGAATTTCCTCTTTCACAGAGATACCACAGTATTTCTAACCCTAGAAAGCTATAAAAATAGACTTTGAAGATCTCTCTGTGGAGACCACATACTGTTCCTCTCCCCTCCACCTTGCACTCCCTGGCCCTCCAGCACCATATGCATCTTTTAGTCTTACAGACACAGCTTGTGGCTAGAGATAAAAACTCAGTTCTGCTAAGTAGGAGGAAATGGAAAGTTCTGGTTACAAAGGCATGCTTTCAGCCTTTGTCTTTTGAAAGATTATGACTGAACTTAACCAATACCCATTAGTAGACACGATCTGGCCATGCCCTCCAGAGCTACTGTGTTGGTCATGAACCACACAGAAGATCGAAGAACAGTCTATAAGTGATTCTTATGGATGTCAGAAGAAAACAAAGGAGTGCTGTTGGTGGGGGCTTATGTATGGCTAGATTTTCAACAATTAGTTATTTAGAACACCAAACTACCACCAAGATATGAATTGTTTTATGATATAACTTCAAGTTTAAAACAAGATCATAATCAGTTTTTCACATCTAATACTTCCAAGATATAAAAGAGAAGACTGATATTTAATCAGCAGTATTTCTCAATTCAACATCTTCTACCAAGTCTTCTATATTATCTCAGTTACATAAGCATTGAAAATAGTGTTTTGATTCAACAGTAGTCAGGGAAGTCAAGTTCTTTTTTTTTTTTTTTTACTTCATTTCTCTCAGTATTTTAAAAAAGCATTTTCTCAGTCAAAATTGTGTCTTTTTATCTTAATTTTTCTCTAAAATAATGTATTCATTAATATGCTGAGTGTGCACAAGTACTGCTTTCTGCTAAGGTGTGGCTTTCTTGCTGATTCACCGACTGTGTGTTCTGTATTTATGTGGTATTCCTTCACATCCTACTGGACTATTCGATCAAATAACCTTGGCTTCTAATTCTAAGAACTGCAAGGCACTGAGGATGAAGAGCCCCTCACACAGGCAGAGGAAGAATTCCTCAGTTTCATTGGTACTGCTTAAGGAGTACCTCTCCAATGGGTGTTTGGAAAACATGAAAGAAAGATCAGGAGAATGGAAAATAGAAAGGAGGTTAATACAGAGTGTACTTGTAATGAAGTCATAAAGTATCTTCAAGCCCATATATTGTGATGATAAAGAATTTTTGTGTGTGTTGCTGATGCAAAGCTTGCGTTTTCCTTTATAACATCATGGGAAGACTTCTCAGAAATTGCAGAGATCTCAAGGTTGTAGCTCAGCTTTTTCACCTCAGGCTTTCTCTATTAAAGCCAATTCTATTGAACCTAATTTGGGAAATATTTTCAGGAATGAATAGATGCAAAATGATTTAGTAAGTTACAATAACTGTAAATCAAGTTCACTGATAAGTGGAAACTTCATCAGACAGAGATGTTGGTAAGAGAAAGGCAAAAGAAGGCATTTGGTATGAGTAGATGTTTAGAGAAGGCGTGGTTGAGTAGAAGCATCTCAAAACTATATTTGTGAGGAGGGATATGGCTGGCATGCATGTGTATGATCAGGAAATGTCATTTAAATTAGAAAAGCACTACGCATAAGAAGCAGAGAGATGTGGGTCTGTTTGCAGAAACATAACAGTGACTCCACAAAATGTACTGTGGAACGGGGCAACTGGCTGGAAAAGTAATTTAAAGTCAAATTAGGGGTTTTTATGTATCTATCAGCTTTGTAGCTGATAAATGTTATTTTCATAATATAAGTAATATTAAGTAATTAAGGAAGTAATATAAGTAAGAAACTACTTATATTTGTTCTGATATTCTCAGAGGTTCAGGTCCTTTCTGAGAATTCTGGGGTCTGCAACTATTTCATGATAGCTTCTGCCATTTCCTGCCCATCTTCACTGAATCTTGCTGTAGTTCCTCATCTTTGTCACTTGTTTATCATGTTTACATGATGTGGCTGCTGTAGCTCCAGTAGTAGAGGACAGAATTCTGCTCCCATACTTTGCTGTTTATTCTTTCAAGAACATGTTTGTTGAGGGAAAGGCCTGAGAGCACAAAGACAGAATAGAGTTTTTTTATTTATTTATTTTTTTTATTTTTATGGAAGGGTCTACAGGGTGTTCAGGGTCTCACTATTAGATCGAACTCATTGTGATTCACCTGTTTACAGCCT
>NW_004528218.1:0-1372 GCF_000260255.1 Octodon degus
TCATTTTGTATACCACTGTCTTCTGACGTTTGGTGTAGAGCTTAGATAGAGTTATTACCTTAGCACCAGGTCCGGATCTACGAAGTTCAGACTCCTCCAGGTGGGTGTTGCTTGGATCTGGCTGCTGTGCTCCACTTCTTTCTGCTGCAGCCCTTAGAGTTGAACCCTTTGTGTCTCTCTGGCAAGATGTTCTGCTCCTGAATCAGTTGGGTGGGTCTTGCCACTAGCTTCTTTGCAGGGAGTTCTGCTGAAGGGTTCCGTGCTGGGCCTGCAGCCTGGGTCAAATGAGGATCCCCGGGCCCTGGGTCGTCTCACTCACTCATGGGGCCTGCTCTCTGGGCCTATTCATGATCCGGAGGGGTGCCCAGCTTCTTTTGGCTACAGTAGAGATGATGATTTTTCTTTTCTGCCTATGTATCTATCTTGATTAGTATGTGTTCCTACCTCACAGCAGGTGGCAATACCTTGACCTTTTGCGTGTTGTCAGTCCTGAGGACCTCTTCCATTCTTGTCAAGGGGAGTGCTAACCTTCTCACCTTTCATACAACACAGTATGTGTTTATGGTACCTGATGAATACTTTGATGGTGGGGGGTGGTACATACGCATATTACATATTCATAACTTTTATTCCCTCTTCCTCCTAGTTCCTTCCCTTCTTCCTTCCCACTTGGATCCTCTTCCCATCTCTCAAAGATCTACCTTACTGTTTCCTTTCATCTGTCTTTTATTTTGCTCTTTAAAAATCCTTGTATTTTGAGTTTCCCACGTAAGGGAAACTCTGTGGTGTTTAGCCTTCTTTGTCTGACTCATTTCATTTACCCTTAGGGTCTCGTAGTACATCCATTTTCCTACAAATGACTTGAGTTTATCCTTCTTGATGGCTGGGTAGTACGCCATTGTGTATATAAGCCATACTTTTTTTTTTTTAAATCCATTGATGTGGTGATATTTTGAGAATAAGTGGAACAATGGTAGGATAGGGCTCTGAGAGTTAAATACTACATTTTGGAACAGATTGTCTTGTTCCCAGAAAAGCAGTATGTCTCCTGCTTGATTCTATTTTTTTTTATTTTATTTTAATTTTTCTATTGGATTTAGGGTCCTACTACACAATTCAGACTCATAGTAATCCTCCTGCCTCAGCTTCCTCAGCTCTGGGATTACAGGCTTGCACCACCATGCTTGGTTTCAAGGCTGGCACAGTGCACCCAGGATTCTGGGGCTTGCGTAATATGCAGTACTGGGGATCAAATTCAGGTCTTTGCGTTTGCCAGGGAGGTGAGCTATCCCCCCAGCCTCTCCTGCTTGATTCTAATAGTTCCACAGCTCCCCCATTTATTTATTTATTTATTTATTTATTTATTTATTTA
>NW_004528218.1:2287-3145 GCF_000260255.1 Octodon degus
AAGAATTTTAGCTAGAGCTACTGAATTGTTCGTGGGAAATTGAGGCTTCGTTACTCTCTGATATTTGAGGAAGCCTGAAGGGTAGGGTGAGGAGGTTATGTAGGACTTCAGCTTCCTTACTAGTGAGAGAAGATGGGGATGGAGGGGGGGCGGGACCTGAACCAAGCTGGATGTTGGGGTGTCGGCTGCATTAAGTGTCTTTTTGTCTTGGACCTGCCTTTCTGGATTGCTATTATGCTTGGTCCTGTTCATGTCCCCAGTGATTTCTTTTGTAGTCAGACTGAGATGGGACATTATTGATTCCTTCTGATTTTCTTTCCCTTACTTATCAAGCAGGGAACCAACTGGTGATTGTTTCATCTGCATCCTTGTCAGTGACCTGTGACTTGATTTCCCTGGGCATCTATGTCTGGTCACTTCCTGACCTGAAATCATCCCTACCACTTGTTTTATTTGCTTGAGTTCAGTTAGAGACTTCCACAGCCAGGCTTGCTGGTTCCAAAATAAATATATGATTTCTGACCTTGGGGGGCTTAGCAGTGCTGCTAAGGAAATCTTTTTATTCCTTTCTCACCCAGTACTTTTCAGATACTGTTCCTTGTGTCAGTTGCACTCAGCTCTGGCCACCTCTGTACACACACACACACACACACACACACACTCCATGAGTCCCTCCTCTCCTCAGTGCCCTTCTTATTCATCCTCTTTGTCTTTATTCACAGCTGAGAGCAGGGACTGTCTTGCATATTTACCAAGCAGTTAGTGAGAGTGGTACATTCTGTGAAAAGAAAGGAAATTGGAGGGTCCTAAAATCACACTAGGAAATTGGTGTTGCCAGTTTTTTTTTTTTCTTTCTTT
>NW_004528219.1:0-1047 GCF_000260255.1 Octodon degus
GGGTGGGTACCATGGATCCAACTCAGGACCTTAAGCTTGCCAGGCAGGTGCTTATGCTGCTGAGATATCTCCCCCCACCCCCGCATTCTTTTTCTTTCTTTCTTTCTTTCTTTCTTTCTTTCTTTCTTTCTTTCTTTCTTTTTTTTTTTTTGAGTGATGGAATTTCAAAACTGTTCTATGCCTTTGTTCCTACTTTATCTTCAGCCTCAACAGTGCACCTTCATTTTTGTCACAATCCTGTTTACATAATAAAAGCCTGGGTGGAGCCTTTCTTAGTCTCCCTGATAGTTGTGATTTTGAGTGGGTGTCTACCCTCCTCAGTCCCTTACTTCCTTCCACCAGTGGGGGCTCAGCTGCAGGAATTTGTTTGCTTTGAGACAGGGTCTCAAGTTGTAGTTTATTTATTTATTTATTTTTTGGTGGTACTGGGGATTGAACTCAGTAATAAGCCAGGCAAGCGCTTATTCTACTGAACTATCTCCCAGGCACCCCTCAAGTTGTAGCTTAGGCTGGCCTTGAACTCACTATATAGCTCAGACTGGCCTCAAACTTTTGGCAGTACTGTCTCAGCCTTCCATGTGCTGAGATTACAGGAGTGCACCACCATCCCCAACTGAGCTGCAGGAATTTGCAGTCACTCCAGCTATTTCTAACAAGAATGCCTTTTATATAGCAATTGGGTGTTCCTCCTAATAACTGGGCAATTAGACAAACAGCCTGTAGGCTGAGACCACAGGAAGAATTTCCAGAACAGCTCCTCTGAACTGATTCATGAGGTGAGCAAGTAGAATTGGCTTATCAGCTGAGTTATGATTGCCAACAACTGGTTGTCAGTACTCCTGAGGCTAGGCTGGGACAGGTGAATGTTGCCACAGAAAGGCCTAACATTAACACAGATGTACTTGCCAGAAGAAAAAATGGCAGAAACAGCAGGAACGAGCCCTTCTGTAAGCCTCTCCCTTCAAATCTCCCATGAATGCATCTAATTGGTAGAGTCAAGTTCAAGTATACATCTCTATGTAGGAGTGTCTGGGAAATGTAGGGGTG
>NW_004528219.1:2562-3453 GCF_000260255.1 Octodon degus
ATTTGGAGTTAGAAGTTTTCTCTTTACATGAAATAAGAGACTTACATAAGAGATACTCTGTGTAGCACAAGATAGGAACACAGGAATAGTAACTTGAGTTCTGGCTTTATTTTGCCACATGACATTGGCTGGTCTTTTAGTTGGCTAATGGTTTTCTAAAGTAGTTCTAAACCAAAGAGTACAGTAGAATCTCTGCAGGGTGTATTGACTGAGAGTTCCATTAGAAAAATTTGTTCTTCTAATGAGTCCCTAGGTGATGACAGTGCCATGCTGGAGAGTCACTACAGTGTCACTGCAGAGCCTCTACAGTACAGTGTGTCCAAAGGGTAGCTCATCATCTTTGCCCAAAAATCTGATCCTTCTCTTCTCTGTGTGGGTTACTAACTCACATTCACCCCAGCTCCTAGACCATGAGTGTGAAGGTAGAAGAGGGTAGGAACTTCTGAGACTTCTTACTCATCGCAACGTGCTGTCAATGTGGATTGGGCCTCCTCGCGTGACTTCCCAGTTAGCTCACATCACTTGCCCTTTGCATGCTGCAATAGCCTTTTCATTTACCTTCCTGCCTCCAGTCTGCCCAACCAGTCAGTTCAGTCTGCCCAACCAGTCAGTTCTGCAGATATTTCTAAAATTTAAATATATTCATAACTCTACTGTGGCCAAGATGCTTTAATGTCTTCCCATAGTTCTGTTTTTTGGGGTTTTGGTTGTTTGGTTAGTTTGAGATGAGGTCTTGCTTTGTTGTCCAGGCTTGTGTCAAACTCCTGGACTCAGCTGATTCTGTTGTTTCAGTTTCTTGATTAATTAAGACTTTAGGCATGGGCCACTATACCTGGTGGTTTCACTTTGTTTTAAAATAAAAATTTAAACTCCCAATTTAAAACATAAGGG
>NW_004528220.1:0-506 GCF_000260255.1 Octodon degus
TGTATTCATAGTGGTTAGGATTGATATATAGTTACATTCTCTTAATGAATAGAGTGATTTGTTCTAATGGTGTTTGTAGATAGGATATCATGTCTCCATCATGTACAGCAATTAACCACTAGGGAGAAATGTATGCAATGTGTTAATTATTGAAACTGTTGTACAAATTTGATTTGAAACTGTCCCATTGCTATTTGTTTATCAATAAAATTATGAAGAAAATGCAATAAGAAAAGGAGGAGGGGCTAGACAGGTATTTCAGTGTGAAACCCTCCTACGAACAGGAACACCACCTGGAGGAAGAGAGGGAGGGGGTGAAGGAAGGAGAATCAAGAAAAAGCATAGAAGACTTGCCGGGTTTGGTGGCACACATTGATAACACTAGCACTCATGAGGCAGGGGCAGAAGAATTGCTGTAAGTTCAAGGCCACCCTGGTCCACAAAGTACACTCAAGTCCAGGCTGAACAGCATAGCAAGACCATGTCTCAAAAAGACAAAAAAAAAA
>NW_004528220.1:2369-3372 GCF_000260255.1 Octodon degus
CTTCAGCCATTCAACCACAATACCTCTGCCACAAGCCTTGCTCCTCACTTGCTGGACAACCACGCCTGTGCCCTCCACTGCTCAGAGGACATGGGCCTCTACAGCACCTGCCCAGGCTGCACCCCACACTGCTCAAGCAAACATCTTGAACTATCAAGCAATTTTCCTACCCTCCCGAATCTTGGAAAAGAAAGAAAACTGTCTCCTCTTTAAATGTGCTATGAGCCCAAATAGGAGTCACCTACCCTCATTGTGTGTGTGTGTGTGTGTGTGTGTGTATGTGTCTGTGTGTGTGTGTCTGTGTGTGTGTGTCTGTGTGTGTGCTTCTGTGTTTGGATTTGGAGAGAGCACCAGCAATCCTGTTACTAGGGAGATCAGCAGCGCACACAGCCCTCTGTATTCTTCTCCAGGAGCATCTGCCTTTCCTGGGTTCTGCATTGCTTAGCCCTTCTCCAAATGCTGTTGAAACTACCCTCATTGCACCATTTTCAGGTCACAAAATGTGCTATAGTCATCATTCTTGTACACATATTTCCAGGTCTCTGTGTAGACCTTTCCTCAGAGCAGACAATGGCTGAGCGAATGCAGCATGCACTGCTTGGTCCACACTGCTACGTGAGCAGAGCCGGCACCACCTCAGCACGGCACACTGTATTCTCCATTTCGTCACTGTGCCTGCCTTCATTAACTCCCTGCACAGCTGGCTTGAACATGTGGGTACTGCTGGGTGGAGGTTATCGGGGAAGAATTCCTGGTGTTTCTTTATTGATTCCAGTACCAGGAACTAAATGTGAGCCCTGGCACCAAGATTCTATTTTTGCACCTATTCTATTTGATTCTACTTGGCACCTTTTGTATTTCATTTCATTAATTCTATTTTACATACCAACAGAGTCTTGCTAAGACACTCAATAACCCATGCTGAACATGAACTTGTGACCCTCCTGCCTCAGTTTCCCACAGTGCTGTCATTACAGGCATGTGCCACCATGCCAGACCCAAT
>NW_004528221.1:0-1364 GCF_000260255.1 Octodon degus
CTCTGGTTCAGTTCTGTTATTTCTTTGCTAAGTTTTTGTCTGGTTGATCTATCTTTTGGAGATAAGGGGGTGTAAGGTCTCTTGTTAAAATTGTGGTATTGGATATTAGATTTTTCATGTCCATTAAGATTTGCTTTTTATAATTGGGTGCTCCCATGTTTGGTGCATACATATTTATGAGTGCTGCCTCTTCCTCTTGAATTTTCCCCTAACCAGTATATAGTAGCCTTCTTTATTTCACTTGATCATTGTTGGTTTGAAGCTGAGACTATCTGAGAATAGGATTGCTACCCCTGCTTTTTTCTGAGGAGCTGGTGCGTGTAGTATTTTGTTCCATTCTTTGACTTTCAGCCTATGAATGTCTTTATGAGTTAAATGTGTTTCTTGTATAGAGCATATTGTTTCATTTTGTTCCTTAATCCACTGTGCCAGTCTATTTCTCTTAATTGGTGAATTGAGTCCATTTACATTGATGGTTACAATAGAGATGTATTGACTTATGGTTGCCATGTTATTTACTGTTGTCATTTACTCCTTTTTCTCCTGTGTTTAATTGCTTGCCCTATTTAGTTGGTTGATTCTGATCTCATTCATGGAATTCTGATCATTTTGGTCCCTCTCTAGAACATCTTTCAGTAGCCTGTGTGGGGATGGCTTTGTCATCATGAAATTCTTTAGCTGTTCTTTGCCATGAAAGTATTTCACTTCTCCATCAAACTTGAAAGAGAGTTTTGCAGGGTATTGTAGTCTGGGCTGGAATTTGTTTTCATATAGGACCTGAAGTACTCTGCGCCATGCTCTTCTTGCCTGCATGGTTTGTGAAGAGAAGTCAGCTGTAATTCTGATGGGTTTTCCTTTTAATGTAATCTGCTTCTTTTCTCTAGTGACTTTCAGTAGCTTATTCTTGTGCTGAATTTCTGGGATCTTGACTATTATATGTCTCGGTGTGTTTTTCATTCGATTGAGGTTACTTGGCATTCTGTATGCTTCAGTTACCTGAATGTCATATTGTTTCCTCATATTTGGGAAGTTTTCTGCTATAACTTCTGCCCATATTTTTTAATGTCATTTGTATTGACTCCTTCTTTCTCATTGATGCCTATTGATCTCACATTGTTTATCTTTGCATCATCTTGCTGGTGATGGATTATTCTTTCCTGCATCTTTGTTGTTTTTAAGAGTCCTTTCTTACCTTTTCACTAGCTGCACTAGCATCTTCAAGATCTGAAACTCTGTCTTCACTTTCACTTAAACGGTTTTGCAAGCTTGTGATTGAGGTTTTAATTTCCTCTATATCTCTTTGACTCTGCTTCACGTTATCTATTTCTTTCCTGTATTGCTCATTCAAGGAATCCGTCATTTTT
>NW_004528221.1:2524-3519 GCF_000260255.1 Octodon degus
GGCGTCCCAAGGGGGTGGAAGAGGGTCTCACCCACGCTGCGCCTGGGCTGGGACCAGGAGTCAGTCCCACCGGCGCAGGGTAGCCGGAAGCTCTCAGAAAGATCTTTCTACAAAATATTCTCTAAATTACAAATTGCAGAGATGGGGACCAGGGTGAGAGTTGCCAGGGTGAGGGTCGAGAGAAAGGAGAGGGAGTATGGCTGTGAAGGGGGAGCTGAGCGCCCGTGCGACTTGCTGCACACATGTGTGCAGGTGCACACGTGTGATACAAGAGATGAAGTATGTGATGTACACTCTGAAGATGCCAAAGGGGGCACCACGAAAGATGTACCCTAAAAGACCCTGTTACGGTTTGTGTCTAGATGTCAGCCCAAAGCCTCGTACAGTCATGGGGGCAGGTCTTTTTCTGAGCCAGCGGAACCAAGAGTTTGTGATTGATGCTGGGGTTAGGGGTGCTGGGATTAAGAGTGAGCGACTGCTGGATCACTGCACTGACTGGATTGGCAGTGCCCTAATCCCAGAAACCTGGATAATGAAGGAGAAAGAAGCATGTTTCAGCCTTTTTTGCTCTTGTACATTTCCGCTGCTCCGAATGGTTGCCCCTTTGCCATGCCACCCTGCCTTGGAGCCAGCTCACTATGGATTGAAACCTCCACAAACTGTGAGCTAATTAAACCTTTTGTCTTTTCACTTAGGGTGTTGGTTATTTTGTCACAGCAACAAGAGAAAAGTAACTAATACTGACCCATACTAGAAAATATAAACTTCCAAACAACAAAGTCTTTTCCCCCTCCAGTATCAGGGACTGAACCCAAGGCCTTCACACTGAGCTACATCACACACACTCACACACACACACACACACACACACACACACACACACACCTTTTAAATTTCTATTGTATTTTGAGGTAAAGTCTCACTAATTTGCGTGGGCTGGGCCTGGATGTAAAATCCTTCTGCCTCAACCTTTCAGCACACCATCATGCTCAACA
>NW_004528222.1:0-821 GCF_000260255.1 Octodon degus
CAATGTATAGCACCCAGCTGAGCCGAGTGTGGTGCCAGGTGTGAATAGTCAACCCGAGGATTGTTGCCAACAGCATAAAAAGAGAACTGGAGGGGAGGGTGGTGAGCTGCTGATTCTCCTGGAGAAGCTTGTTGTGCTGGTTTTCTTGTTATGAACTAAACTGTTACCATTGGAGGAGCTCAGTGCTCATTGTCCCTGAGGATGGCCGTAGTTCTTTTGAAGGGCGCTCTGGTCCTTACTTTGAGCTTTGCAACCTGGCTCCAGTGCAGACCCTTCAGCCTCTTGGCGCCTGTTCTTCACCCCAATGGTGCAGACTTTCTAGTTGCCACCATTGACCTTTGGGCCTTCTCAGTGCGGGTCCTTCATACAGACTTGCATGAGGCGTGGTCCTGGGCTCTGGGCCTCCAGCTGGTCTACTGCAGGATATTTCCATGGGCTTTGGGCCTTCAGCTGGACACATGCAGTACACTGCCACGCAATCCAGACCTTCAGCTGCATTCTGTGTGTCTCTAGAGTGTGCACAAATCTTTAGGCATCTTTTGCATTTGATCCTTTGGGTGAATACTTACTTTATTTTATTGAGAAACAAATAGCAATGAGACAGTTTCAAAACATTAATAGGACAGTTTCAATAATTAATACCTTGTTCATTGCTATCTTCTTAGTGTATATCCATAGTACAAGAAGCAGACAGGATATCCTGTCCAAACACTATTAGTACAAATCTTTCTTCTCATTGAATTAAGCGAAAGTAGCTGTATATCTCTCCTAACTATTCTGGATATACAGATACAAAGTGGTCCTTCCTTTGTATTCCCCCC
>NW_004528222.1:1936-3453 GCF_000260255.1 Octodon degus
ATTGAAAAAGATACAGAATTTCACTAAACAAAATGATAGAAATTCAACAATAGTGGTTATATTGTATAATGTTGTCTTCAGATTAGTTGTTCAGATTACCAGCAGTAAGCTACTAAACATTATCTAGATTTAAATGTGGAAAAGGCCTATGGCTGGCTGTACAACAATATATTAAACATTTCTCAGTCCTTAAGTTTACTTTTCCATGATTAAGTCATATTACTGGACATGAAGATGCCTCAAGCAGTCTAGAACTAAACTTCAATATCTTTTATAGGTACAGATGATTAATATTTATCAGCATCCAAAAAATCAAAATTTAAGTTTTACTTGGATATGATTCTACTTTTGCTCCAAAGTAGGAGGATATAATTACAAACTATATAGATAATGTAAATGTTTCTGTTTCTATAATTTATGAAGAAATTAATTTATCAGAAGCCATGGAAAGACTGCTGTCTTTTTCTTATGCTTACTGAAGAGTGCTTTTATTTTTATTTTGTTTTTATCAATTTTATTGAGAAACAAATAGCAATGAGACAATTGCAAGATTGATTAAGACAGTTTCAATAATTAATACATTGCATATTGCTGTCTTCGTAGTGGTTATTCATAGCACAAGATGCAGACATGATATCCTGCCCAAACACCACTAGTACAAATCTTTCTTGTCATTGAATTATGAGAAAGTAGCTGTATATCTATCGAAACTATTTTGTGTATATACAGATACAAAATGGTCCTTCATTTCTATCCCCTTTTTTGGTTTAGTTTTGTCAGAGATGGGTATTTCATTGCCATTTAAATATTGTAGGTGCATGAAATCAGCAAAATAATCCAATATAGTCCAGCAGTCCATATGTCTTTTCAATAATGTGCTGGTGACAGATTTTCTTCTTTTTATCTGGCTGAAGGAAAATGTTTTGAATCAAAGTTCTTCCAACAATGTCATATTAGCAGATAGGTTTATGATGACATTTGTTTCAAAATAACCTCTGCTGATAATTTTACACCTAAAATTAAGGAGCTTGACTTTTTTATTACTTTTTATTTGAAATAGTACCAATACTGCTATTTTTTACATTTAAATTGTTTTATTCTATAAGTCATTCTAACTTGTGCTAACAGATCATTTACTTTAATACATCAGTTGAGAAAGGAGGAAAATTATAAATGTTTAATGCTATACACTATAAGGGACAGAGAGAAACACTAAATTAGAATGCTTTTGTGTTCAGAGTAGTATATTTTATTACAAGTGATCACATCAAAATATCTTTGAGAACAGAAAATAATATAATATCAGATACTAGATTTTAATTTTGAAACACACTCCTAGTTTCATTGGGGAAAAGAATTCTCTGTCATTCCTTACTGAACTGGTATGAAGCATTTTATTATAGCACTTTTCTTGCATTAAATTTCATCTGACATGTGTGAATATTAATAGCACTCATCAAAGAACCCAGAAATGGAGCAAAAGCAGGAAAAGGAAAGATTTTTCCATTGACTCTGGC
>NW_004528223.1:0-564 GCF_000260255.1 Octodon degus
GAAAAAAGCAAGGAGAAAATTATTAAAAGACCAGAAGACAGCACTTCTATCTAGGAGACAGTACTATTGAAGAATAGATATGGAGACACAACCAGGAAGTTCCAGTTCAAAATTGAAATCATTGGATTGCTAGCCTCTTGAGTCTGTTGAGTTGCAGGTACAGTTGGGTGCTTTGACCAGTCACAAGTGATTGACAGACATGAGGCATTAAGAAAGCATGGAGGGGGCTGGGGAAATGGCTCAGTAGGATAAGCGCTTGACTGGCAAATGCAAGAATCTGAGTTCAATCCCCGTTCTTGCAAGAGAGATGAGTAAAATTCTTAATTTTGTCATCACTGAGGTATAATACTTGATGCTTACAACTCATGGAAGGAGATTCATTTTGGATCATGATATTCATGATAAAACAGATGCAGGGCAGAATGGCATTATAGAAAGCTCATCAGAGGAAAAGCTGTTCACTCTGTTTAATCCAGGAAGATGAGAGGGGCAAGGCAAGGGCTGTGAAGGAAGGTATAACCTTCCTATCACAAGCACAGTAATCCATTCCTTCTCTCTCCTTTA
>NW_004528223.1:2691-3680 GCF_000260255.1 Octodon degus
AAAGAATTGATAATCAATGGCAAGATAGCTCAGCAAATGAAAGTACCTGCTTAGGCAGATGCAGGTTCTGGGGTTTGATCCTGGGCCTGACAAGCTATGCCAGCTCTGCCCCCAGAGCACATTGAGATGGCACACACCTGTAATCCTATCACTTGGGAAGCTGGAAACAGGAAGATCACTACAGGTCTGATCTGTGTAGTGAGACACTATAGAACCAGTATTAAATATATAAAAAACTAAAACATATAATGAATTGAAAAAAATCAGACACTCTTAATTTAAAGATCCAACCAAAAAATGGGCATCTTCCTATCCAGGAGCAGGGAATCTCCTCTGGAGTGTTAAAAACTTAAGTTTGCAGAACAAAAAATTAGAGGAAAAAGAATGGCTACAAGGATAGCCAATATTCTTGTCCTCACCCTTCAAGGTCAGTGAGGACTCAGGACATAAGAGAACCTGTACTGTAACATCATGTAACTCAGTGATGTCCCAAATTTTCTGATCAAGGAGAATATGGGGCCACAGACGAAAGTGATGACGATGTAGAGTGTGCCTAAGGAGAGTCACATGAAGAGAAAACATTCTCCCAGGCTTTCACAGAGAGCAAATTGGTCAAGCAATGGCCGTGACTCATCCACATGACTGACACTGACAAAGGATCTACAAACTGCTGTACATGGTTTCAGGGTAAATCCTGAGGGGATTTGACTGACCTTGTCAGATACAATAGTTACATTTTTTGTTATATAGGTCTTGCTTTATCTTAGTCTTAACCATCCAACAAAAAAGTATAAATGTGAGGGGGGAGAAAGAAAGGAAAGGAAAACTAAAAAGAAGAAAAAATAAAATGCAAACATAGCCTTTGTAAGTAAGGGGGGGCAAAACAAGTTGAAGGGAGGGATTGAGAATGGGAAACAAAAAGGAATCAAGATATAACATGTATAGCTACAAATGTCCCATGATGAAAGAAATAATTCTATATATCTAAA
>NW_004528224.1:0-1093 GCF_000260255.1 Octodon degus
GGGCAAAGAGCCACATACATGTTACCAGACTACAGTGCCCTGAGGAGAACTGCTTCTTTCTACTGCTTGATTTGTGTTTCTAAGTGTGAGTTCTTAATGCAGAAGAACCAGCTAAGCTCCAGCTTCTTTGGGAAGCAGGGCACTCCAATGCCTGTTAATGTATACCCCGCAACACAGAACTCTGGCTAAAATGACACTTTTGTAACTAAAGTACTTCAAAGTTCAGTGCTGTGAAAAGAGTGGCAAATCAGTTTCCTGAGAGAAAGTATCTGTGAAGTTTCTGACTTTCCAGCTGTAGGTGCAGAGAAATTGCAGAAGGTTTTTCTCTCTCCCTTTCATGCCTATGGGCAAAGACCCAAAAACACAAACACGTTTCTAGACACCAGTGCCCTGAGGAGACCTGCCTGTTTCTACTGCATGAATTGTGTTGCTGAGTGTAAGTTCTTCATGCAGAAGAGCCAGCTAAGCTATCTCTACTTTGGGAAGCAGGGCACTCCAATGCGTATTCGTGTATACAGCGCAACACAGAAATCTGGCTAAAATATCACTTTTGTAATGAAAGCACTTCACAGTTGCATGCTGTGAGAAGAGTGGCCAATCATTCTGTCTCCTAAAAGAAAGCATCTGTGAAGTTTGTGACTTTCCAGCTGAAGGTGCAGAGAAACTGCAGAAGTTTGTTCTCTCTCCCATTCATTCCTATGGGCAAGAGCCAAAAACACCTTTCCAGACACCAGTGCCCTGAGGAGAACTGCTTGTTTCTACTGCATGTTTTGTGTTTCTAAGTGTTAGTCCTTAATGCAGAAAAGCCTGCTAAGCTCCTGCTTCTTTGGGAAGCAGTTCAATCCAATGCTTGTTCCTGTGTACAACGCAACACAGAACTCTGGCTATAACATCAGTTTTGTAACTAAATACTTCACACTTATGCGCTGTAAAAAGAGCGGCAAATCATTCAGTCTCCTAAGAGAAAGCATCCGTGAAGTTTGGGGCTTTCCAGCTGCAGGTGCAGAGATACAGCAGAACGTTGTTCTCTGTTTCTTTCATTCCTATGGGCACAGAGCCAAAAATACGTTTCTAGACCTCGGTTCCATGAGGA
>NW_004528224.1:2079-3385 GCF_000260255.1 Octodon degus
GCAAAGAGCCACAAACACAATTCTAGACTTCAGTGACCTGAGAAGAGCTGCTGGTTTCTAGTGCATGATTTGTGTTTTTAAGTGTGAGTTCTCAATGCAGAAGAGCCAGCTAAGCTCCAGCTTCTTTGGGAAGCAGGGCACTCCAATGCCTGTTACTCTATACAGCACAACTCGGAACTCTTTATAAAACGTCATTTTGGTAATTAAGTTCTAAAAAGTTCCATGCTGTGAAAAGAGTGGCCAATCATTGAGTCTCCTAAGAGAAAGCATCCATAAAGTTTGTGACTTTCCAGCTGGAGGTGCCGAGAAACTGCAAAAGCTTTTGGTCTCTCCCATTCATTCCAATGGGCAAAGAGCCACACACATGATTCTAGACTCCACTGCCCTGAGGAGAGCTGCTTGATTGTACTGCATTATTTCTTTTTCTAAGTGTGTGTACTTAATGCAGAAGAGCCAGCTAAGCTCCAGCTTCTTTGGAAAGCAGGGCACTCCAATGCCTATTCCTCTATACAGCTCAACACAGTACTATGACTAAAAGTTCACTTTTGTAACTAAAATTCTTGACGGTTCCACGATGTGAAAAGAGTGGCAAATCATTCAGTATCCTAAGAAAAAACATTCGTGAAGTTTGTGACTTTCCAGCTGGGGTGCACAGAAACTGCACAATGTTGTTCTCTCTCCCAATCATTCCTGTGGGCAAAGAGCCACAAACACGTTTTTAGACTCCCGTGCCCTGAGGAGAGCTGCTTGCTTCTACTGCATGATTTGTGTTTCTAAGTGTGAGTTCTTAATGCAGAAGTGCCAGGTAATCTCCAGCTTCAGTTGGAAGCAAGACACTCCATTTCCTGTTAGTGTATACAGCACAACGCAGAAGTCTGGCTAAATCTTCACTTTTGTAACGAAAATAGTTGAGAGTTCCACGCTGTGAAAAGAGTCAAAATCATTCAGTCTCCTAAGAGAAAGCATCTGTGAAGTTTGGGACTTTCCAGCTGAAGTTGCAGAGAAACTGCAGAAGGTTGTTCTCTCTCCCATTTATTCCTCTGGGCAAACAGCCACAAACACGTTTCTACACTCCAGTGCCCTGAGTAGAACTCCTTGTTTCTACTGCATTATTTGTGTTTCTAAAAGTGAGTTCTTTTCTTTTTCAAAGTTTTATTGATAAACAGATAGCAATGAAACAGTTTCAAATCAAATCTGAAGTACAGTGTCAACAAATAATACACTGCATATATTCTTCTTAGTTGTTAATTGCTGTACAGGATGTAGACTTGTGATCCTATTTACAAACACCATTAGAACAAATCTT
>NW_004528225.1:0-686 GCF_000260255.1 Octodon degus
AAGGAGCTGAGCAAGCAGCCAGACCCAAGCCAGGCATTAGACTTTTTTTTAATACATCATGGCTTGAAAATAGAAGCATTTGGCTATATCCTAGATACAGTGGCTTTTCTAAGTGGTTTCTCTGCCTTCTCTTTTTGATTACAGATGCTCATTTTAAGTGACTTTCAATTGAGTAGCCAGACCAGGAGCACACAGAAGAGACCAACGCAAGGAAGGAGAGGCACTGGCTAGCACCTGCAGGGGGTGGCACCACTTAGGAGACACATGTCTTGAAGCATTTCGAATTATTCTTGGCAGGTGTATCATAAACAGATACTCAGTCTGTGCCAAGGTGATTGGCCAGTCTAATTAAAACTACATTATAAAAAGCACCTGCTGTTTCCCTTTTCTGAAAAATGCTGACAGAGACTCCCTCCGACAACTCTGACACTATTGCCAACACCTCTGCGTTTGCTATTTCTGAGGCTGCAAACAGCAGCATCCGCTTTTACACTGGTTACGATACAAATTAGAGAGGCAGTAAGAAGTATCCAGCTCAGTTTTAGACAGGAAAGTTACCTTTTGGTCAGAGGTTAGCTTCAGGAGGAGGTGAGGCTCAGACTGCAGTATTTTATTTTATTTTATTTTATTTATTTTATTTTATTTTATTTTATTTTATTTTATTTTATTTTATTTTATTTTATTTT
>NW_004528225.1:3256-3823 GCF_000260255.1 Octodon degus
AAAGAATTCTCAGAACTCATAGCATCTGAAGTAAAGAATCAACTACAGAAATATAGGGAGGAAACCCAATCTGAAAAATACACTGCTGTAAAAGAATTTGTAACTGCTTCTATGTTTTATTTTATTTTATTTTTTTGGTAGAACAGGGGATTGAACTCAGGCCCAAGCGCTTATTGTACTGAGCTATCTTCCTGGCCCTATAACAGCTTCTAAAGAAGACATTGATAAAAAAAATAGAGGAGATTAGAAAAATAATGGATACCTTGAATGAGCAATACAGGAAAGAAATAGATTGCATGAAGCAGAGTCAAAGAGATATAGAGGAAATTAAAACATTAATCACAAACTTGTAAAATCATTTAATTGAAAGTGAAGACAGAGTTTCAGATCTTGAAGACACTGGTGCATCTAGTGTAAAGGTAAGACATGATCTCTTAAAAACAACTAGGATGCAGGAAAAAAATAACTCATCACCTGCAAGAGGATGCAAAGATGAACAATGTGAGACTAATAGGCATCAATGAGAAAGAAGGAGTCAATACAAATGACATTAAAAATATGGGCAGA
>NW_004528226.1:0-889 GCF_000260255.1 Octodon degus
AAATATCACATCTAAATTTAAAACATGAGGAGAGGGGACTAAAATGGAAATTTACATACGTGATAAATTGTTTTCAATCTAAAATCATCACTTACAAATGCAAATGTTTTATGTAATACTCAGTGTATATACAATCTATAAAAATGGGAAAACTACAGAAATTATCATTACAGAGAACCATGCAACCACAAAGGAAGAAAGTAATAAAGAAAACAAAACAAAACAATATAAGCTTAACAGCAACAACAACAACAAAAAAAACCAGAATATATTACCAAAAGGACACTATTAAGTCTATATCTGTGAATAATAACTTTGAATGTAAATAGATTAAATTCTGCAATCAAACTTAATGGAAATTAAATATTACTAATTTATGGAAATTAAATGTTGAGCATTAAAGAAAGACTTCTGACATAAGAAACAACATAGATGAAGCTTGACATTATCAGGTTAAGGAGCTGGGGAGGTAGTTTGGCATCTAACTGCCTGCCTGTCAAGTGCAAAGACCTGAGTTCGATCCCCAGCACTTCATGCCATATTGGCCTCATCCTGGATCTGCTGTGCCAGCTATCGAAACCAGGCGTGGTGGGGAGGCTGAGACAGGAGGATCACTATGTGTCTGAGCTGTGTAGTGAGACCCTAAATCGAATAAATAAATAAATAATAAAAATAAATAATTGTTTTAAAAAGAAACTATCAGGTTAGGTGAAACAATACAAAGTACACATACTGTACAATTCTCTTTAAATGTACACCTTGAATGCATAAATACATAGCTCCTGAAAATGACTAACGATTCCAGGGCTACAGAGCAAAGAAAGAGAACGGGACTGCTAATAGCTTTGGATTTCTAATTTCAGTGATGAAAATGGTCTAGAATTAGGTA
>NW_004528226.1:2104-3381 GCF_000260255.1 Octodon degus
TAATAACACTTTAATAGCCATGTATATAGAGTCAACTCTATGTGAAATACTTTCTGTATTTGCTTAGTATTAAAATAATCCCACAAATACCCATCAGCATATTCCAGCTTTCATAAATCAAGAAACATATAAGCACATTAAGGACTATACATGTATAACAAGTTGCATACCTGTGCAAAGAAGTCCACCCATGACAGAACATGTATGATCCCTTGTGACAATTCTATTTTGTAACATAGAACTCCATTTCACATGGAAGGAAGTACAAAGTCATGTGTTAGATTCTGTGGACTCTGTATCTTCCCAGCATATTTTTTTTGTCAAAGTATGTACTGCATGGAATCAGAACACTGCTGTATAGAGGTAAGTCATTGTGAAAAAAAATCATGAAAACTCTTAATCGAAGGACTGATGCAGTGTATGTCAAGTCACTTCACATGCTAAAGGAACAGAGGAGAAGTGGAATGTGGCAAGTTTCATTACTATTCATGATTTTTATGTTCTTTGTCTTTACAGAAGCAATACAAAATATTTTATGGGCTAGGGTGATAGCTCAGCAGCTTAAGTATCTGCCTGGCAAGCACAAGGACCTGAGTTCAAGACCCAGTACCAAAGAAGGAAGGAAGGAAGGAAGGAAGGAAGGAAGGAAGGAAGGAAGGAAGGAAGGAAGAATATTTTGAACCAGTCATGATATTTAGGTATAAATATTGTTATCATTCGGTGTCCATATAAACACTTTGAAGCAATGCAAATGCTTACTGTTATCTCTCCAAAGAGTGTATATTACATATTATTTTGAAGAGCAAATGATATTAGAATTTATTCAGCTCTATTCCCTATGGTAAAGAAGATAGTTTCAACAGAAATTATGGATCTTATAAAAAGACAAACTCCTTGTAAGTGGTATTTAGATTTATCAAGGTATTAAAACTATCTCAGATACATTTCATTATTTTTAAGTAGAATTTTAAAATTAAATATGACTGGGGCTTACCAAACAGCTCAGCGGATTAAGCACCTGTAAGCAGGCTCAGGGGCCAGCGGTTGATCCCTGGCCAGGCCTTGCCCTGCTGGTCCTGCCCCCAGAGTGCGCTGAGACAGCGATTGAAACTGGGCATGCTGGTGCGTGCCTGTAATCCCAGCTCTTGGGAGGCTGTAAATAGGTGGATCATTGTGAGTCCAATCTAGTAGTGAGACCATGAACACCCTGCAGACCCTTCCCTAAAATACAACTAATAAATTAATTAAATATGACTGTATGAATAATTTTTCCAAAA
>NW_004528227.1:0-525 GCF_000260255.1 Octodon degus
ACATGGAGAGAAAAAACATTTTCTCAGGTTTTCACAGAGAGCAAATTGGTCAAGCAATGGCCGTGACTCATCCTCATGGCTGACACTGAAAAAGGATCTACAAAGTGCGGTACAGGGCTACAGGATAAATCCTGAGGATACTTGACTGACCTTATAAGATATAAAAGTTACCTTTCTTGTTAAATAGGTCTTGCTTTATCTTGGTCTTAACCATCCAGCAGAAAAGTACAAAAACGAGGTATATAAAGTAAAGCCATATTAAAATGATAAGTTGTAAAAGGCTCAAGTCAATAACTTCTGAGGATAGCCCACTAATATAGACATTGTTGGATTGTTTAGCTGAATTCAAAGGCCTATAGTATTTAGATGCCAATAGAATATCCCCTCTGACAGGACTAAACAAAAAAAAAAGGGATACAAAGGAAAGATTATTTTGTATTTATATATACAAAATAGTTAGGATAGATATACAGCTACTTTCACTTAATTCAATGAGAAGAAAGAGGTGTACTAATAGTGTTTGGA
>NW_004528227.1:2150-3566 GCF_000260255.1 Octodon degus
GAGGATGGTTTATAAAGGGGAAGAAAGGAGAAAAGAAAGGTACAAAAGGCCATGTCCACCATTACCCTCCTGCTAAGAGGGGCTGGACAGAAAGCCTTAATCTTTAAGAAGTGCAGGTCCTGAAGAAGGGAGGCTGTGTTTGAGCCTGAAGGAGGTGGAGATCAGGAAAGGGGTGCCACCTCTCTCTTTGTAGAATGGAACCTCCCACCTCAAGGGTAGCAGCTTCACAGACCGTAGACACTTTCATCACTGTAGGCAATGTATAGAAAGAAGTCTTCTTCATGGTGTTCCTGGTATAGCTGACCCATTGTGGCACTGGTGGGTGGAATAACATTGTTGACAAAGAAAAACAAGGCGTCCTCAGCTCGAAGATGAATTCGCTTCTGGATCAAGAAGTAGAACTGACCAACTGTGAGATCAGAAGACACCAGATATTTCTTTTTGTCCAGGTCCCCTATCCGAGCTTTGGGAGCCTTTTCTACTATCACCGGAACCCGGTCTGAGTATTTTTTTCGGATCTTCTCGCCCTCAGAGTGGCGCTTCTCGAATGGATGCTCCTCTTTGTACACGAACTTCATCCTCCCGGGAACCGGGCTGGACCGAGTTAGGCTGAGGGAACCCGGGGAGGTGGGGTCGGGACAGGGGGCAGCGGCGAAGGCCTCACATCCTGTTTTGACTAAGCAAGTTTACCAAGATATGTTCAATTACAAAATTGTCACAAGTTAAAAAAAAAAAAACTGCCTTTGTTTTACTTCTATAAATTTGTCCACCCATAAATTTTGATCTATTCAAGGGAGCAACCCCTCAGCAACATGTATAAGATGGGAGCCCTTCCTTCGTTCAGCGCTCAGCCCTTCTGAACACAAGTCCACTGAGTTGATGTTCACCCCTAAAACCAGATAAATCTTCCTGTTTCTCCTTCAAAAGAAAAAAGGAATTTATTTATTAATTTTTAGACTTTGCATCTCAAAAACAATTTTTTTTTTTTTTTTGTATTTTAGGACAGGGTGTACATGGTGTACAGGGTCTCACTGTACAGATTGGACTTGTAGTGATCCTCCTGTTTACAGCCTCCCAGGTGCTGGGATTACAGGTGTGTGCCACCACTCAGTCTCAATTGCCTTCTCAGTGAGCCCTGGGGGCGAGGCCAGCATGGCAGGCCCAAGGATTGAACCTCCAGTCCCTGCGTCTAAGCAGATGCTTTAATCCACTGAGCTATTTGGCTGGTCCTTCAAAAACAATTGATGTTAAAATTTTTGATGCTTTTTTTTTATACTCAAGGAATATTAAAAAATTCAATACTTTATTTTTGATGTTTTTTTCCTGTTAAGTACTCATTGTTTAAAATAATAAAACTCATAAAATTATTAATTCATTAATAGAAATATTCTAAACAATAAATGTGGGTATTATACA
>NW_004528228.1:0-860 GCF_000260255.1 Octodon degus
AAAAAAAATCTTGAGATGGGTAATTATCTGCTAGGACCCAGCTAGACCTAAGATGACGAAAGTCCTTATGAAGAGAGGTGAGACAAAAGCAGGTAGGGACTTGTTTATGGAAAACATAAAACCTAGAAGCCAAAAAGTAACAGAAACGCCATTCCCCTTCTTCAGTATAAACTCATCATTGACTTCTGATCAGGAAATAGTATTTGTTTAAAGCTAGTAAGTATTTATCACACCAGTAATAAGAAATTCATGTAAATAAGAGGGAAATTGTGTATGTCTAAAACAGGTAGGTCATGAGTCCCAGGTATGTATCCATTCTACTACTAAAATGCTTATTTTGGTCTATATCAATCAGTTCCATTATTAACGTTCTTGCCATATGAGTATATTGTGACTCAGTTAACATGTATGGGTCTCTTAATACATGAAAATTCAGCAAAAAGTTCTGAGCAGGAAAAAGTATGACTAAGATACACGTTTGTACATATGAATAATCCACCCTGAAATGAGGACATTAAATGTAACAACGTATATATTTATCTCTCTTTTATTTCTTGTACTGAAGATTGAATCTAGGGTCTTCCCACTGAGCCAGATTCCTAGCCTTTTCTGTATCATTATTTATTTTTTAGTGTAGAGTTCTCAGTTCTGTGACCTCTGAAAAAAAAATACACTTGATGCCTTCAACTTTGTCCATAGTATAAATAACTACATAGTATTTCTATAAATTTAAAATTATTCCTGATCCATATGAAATAGCTGACCACCAAAGAATTTTAGACACATAGAAATGGCAATTTCACATGATTTAGTCCCACATATTCCTGCAATATACTGCCATATGCTGCTCATTTATACTT
>NW_004528228.1:2300-3457 GCF_000260255.1 Octodon degus
TATGTTCTCAACATATCAGATAGAGATAATGCATGAATATATATATGCATATACATATGTGGAGACAAAGAGATGATATAAGATGATATAAGTACAAATATAGGCAGAGCTATAAGTTTAGGTGTAATTGTATATTTAGGTATAGACATTGGTAATCAACTTCGTCTATTTTCCAAATTTTCACCACTTTCTTGAGAGAATAAACAGTGTACATAGGGATAAAATCCAACTTCACACCCAATCCAATATAAACCTTTTTCTAATTTAATTGTTTAAATATGCCTGATGTCCCAGATATTAGGTGTTTGAGACAGAAGAATCATGAGACCAGGGGCAGCCTGGATGACACATAAAGACCTATCTCAGAAACAAAGGAAAAACTATATTCAGAGTCATTGGCTTAAGTAATCCACGTGTTCAATTTTACTCACAGCAATTCTATAGTTTAAACATATCCCATAAAAATCTTGCGCTACACACTGACCCACAAGTGCAGCACTTATTGGAGGTGAGGCCTAATGGAAGGAATTTGGACAAGTAGAATCCCACCTTCACTGCTGGACTGAGGAAACTATAAGGTGGGCCAGAACATATGTTGTATCATGGGCTTTCTCTTGCCCTTTTGCTTTGAGCCATGGGACATGGATGAGCATACCCTTAGGTGAAACAAAATACTTGATAATGCTAACTTCCGAGGATCTCCACTCCTTTCCAGTTTTTTAAACTGCCTTTTCAGGAGCATCTGTGCCTGGACTCCAAGGCCTTCCTTTGAAAATTGAGTGGAAGTCTCTATAGCCCCACAACTCTTAGATTGTGCCTGCCTGAAATTCCACATCAGCTGAATATGCCTTGGTCTTTTACTCACTGGAAATATTGTGGGAACACCTTGGATTACAGTGCTCACAGCCTCTGAACCCCTGGTCGCAGAGCCAAGTGAAATGAATCACGGGAAATCCAATGTGCTTTGTGGACCCTCTCAAGCAGGTTATAAAGAGGCATCTTCTTCCAATTACAAATCTATGATTTTGCAACCTTAAGTCTGTCGTAGGTGAGGTCTTACTGATTAGAGAAGTTCCTTCCAGTTTCTTTCTTTTTGTTCTCCATCTAAAATAGTTGGATTAGGACTAGAGAGATAGCACAGTAGACTAAATACCTGC
>NW_004528229.1:0-757 GCF_000260255.1 Octodon degus
AATCGGGGGTGAGAGAGTATGCAAACAAGTCAGTGGATCCCAACAGAGCCCAGAAACAGACTCAACAGGAAGCGAAGCCTACCTCAGGACCATGCAGTGGGGGAATAACAATCTTTTTCATTAAGAAGGCTACAGTGAGTAAATATCAACAAGTCCAAGAAAACAATCCAGAAAAAGCCAAAGCAGTTTTCCCCCAAAGTTAAAGTAGACTAGATCATATACCTAGAGTACAAAAGGCAATCATTTAGAAAACTAGAGACAACACTGAAAAATATTCAGGTGAACATTCAGTTGGGGAGTCACCCCTTAGTCACAATGCCTGAAGCACAGCTCATGATGAACGAACAAATCAGCTGACTTTCGTAAAATTCTCTCTTTTATTCTCTGTTAGAATGATTAAAAGACAAGCCACACAATAAGAAAAATGCTGGCAAAACACGTCACTGGTGGTATACAAGAATTGGCGACAGAGAGGTAGATGAAGAAGTATAGCGGACTTTTATAACACTGCCTCTAAGGAGCTCTGACATTTGTATATTCATTTCAAAACTTATAGAATTTAAACACAGAGATATGTCATAATATAAACAATGGAATTTTTGTTAAAAAAAGTTTTGGGTACTGACTTAGTGGATGTACTAAACGAAACAAAACAGTCTGGGCTCTGTCATGTGGCAAAATTCTATGAGAAGGGCCCAGTTATAAAGCAACTACACTCACCAGGTGATACTTAAATTCAAGTTTGAAGGGGATTATC
>NW_004528229.1:2346-3501 GCF_000260255.1 Octodon degus
TCCCAAATATGAGGAAACCATCTGACATTCATGTAACTGAAGCACAGAACGCCAAAAAACCTCAAAACAATGAAAAACACAACAAGACATATAATAGTCAAGAGCCCAGAAATTCAGCACAAGAATAATTTACAGAAAGCCACTAGAGAGAAGAAGCAGATCACATTCAAAGGAAAACCCATCAGAATTACGGCCGATTTCTGTTCAAGAACCATGCAGGCAAGAAGAACATAGAGCAGAGTACTTCAGGCTCTCTATGAAAACAAATTCCAGTCCAGACTACAATACCCTGCAAAACTCTCTTTCAAGTTTGATGGAGAAGTGAAATACTTCCATGACAAAGAACAGCCAAAAAAGTTCGCGATGACAAAGCCAACCCTACACAGGCTACTGAAAGATGTTCTAGAGAGGGACTAAAACAATCAGAACTCCACGAATGAGGTCGGAAGCAACCAACAAAATAGGGTAAGCAATTAAACACAGCAGAAAAAAAAGTAAACGAAAACAAGTAAATAACATGGCAACCGTAAGCCAATACATCTCAATTCTAACCATCAATGTAAATGGACTCAATTCACCAATTAATAGAAATAGACCGGCACAGTGGATTAGGAAACAAAATCCAACAATATGCTGTATACAAGAAACACATTTCACTCATAAAACATTCATAGGCTGAAAGTCAAAGGATGGAACAAAATACTACATGCCCCAGCACCTCAGAAAGAAGCAGGGGTTGCAATTCTATTCTCAGACAGTCTCAACTTCAAGCCAACAATGATCAAGCGAAAAAAAACACGGCCTCTACATACTGCTTAGGGGAAATATTCAACAGGGAGAGGGAACACTCATAAATATGTATGCACCAAACACGGGAGCACACAACTATATAAAGCAAACCTTAATGGATATGTAAAATCTAATATCCAATACCACAATTTTAACAGTAGACTTTAACACATCCTTATCTCCAAAAGATAGGTCAACCAGACAAAAACTTAGCAAAGAAATAACAGAGCTGAACCAGAGTTTGAAGCAAATGGACTTGGTGGACATATACTGAGTGTTCCACGCAAACACAGCTGAATACACATTTTTCTCAACTGCACATGGCTCATTTTCTAAAATAGACCACATACTGGTCCATAGGTCATG
>NW_004528230.1:0-692 GCF_000260255.1 Octodon degus
CTGAAGTCAAAATGGATCAAAGATTTAAATATTAAAACAGAAATACTAGGGCGTTGGGGAGATGGCTCACTGGAATAAGCGCTTCCCTGGCAAGTGCAAGGGACTGAGTTCAATCCCTGGTACTGCAAAAAAAAAGAAAGAAAAAAGAAAAAGAAAAGAAACACTAAATCTATTGTAAGCGAAAGTAGGTAGAAATCTTGAAGGGTTAGGTTATGAGCAGAACAAAACCCAACCTGCCTGTGAAATAATTCAAAGAAACAGAGCTGAGGATATAGTTCAATGGAATAAGTGGTTGCCTGGCAATTGCAAGGTCTTGAGTTCTATCTTTGGTACCATAAAAAAAAAGAATCAACAATTGGAATCTCATCTAATTTAAAAGGTTTGCACATCAAAATAAATCACCAACAGAGTGAAAGGAAACCCTATTCATTGTGGAAAAGTTTAGCATGTAGTCCCTCAGACAAAGGGTTTCTATCCAGATCATATGAAGAATGAAAGAAAAACAATCAAGATCCCAAACTACAAAGTCTTTCACTCTTTAGGGAACATAATATTTTGAGGACAGCTATGTCAGGTGCAATTTCTAATATCTTCCTTCTGAGATATTTTCTGAATAAATTCCATAGTTATTTCAGGCTAGGAGGCAATAACCATAAGACTAAAATCACAGGCTGCACCCAAATTGAAATCCC
>NW_004528230.1:2457-3371 GCF_000260255.1 Octodon degus
CAAGCACCTCCCGATATTAATACCCAAGAGAAATCATGTGGTTAAGGCACATATGGTTTCCTATTTGCAGAAGGACATTAGCAATCCTAATACCAGCTAGTGAAATTTAGAAATTGACAAACTATTGTAACTAATGGGTTTGTACTTTAGACCATGGAGGCAAACATTACCACTGTATGGCAAAGCAGATCTTAAATTTGGAATTTGTGTTTAAATCAGTTCCCCTGAGTTCTGACGTGGCAACTCTGCTTTATGCCCCTGGTCCAGTGAAACTAGCTCACCCCAGTTTGCCACTGCCACTTGAGCAGCAGGACCTGGCTTATGTCTGGTGGCTGTGTTCATCCCCTTCCAGCTGAGCCCAGTCTGAGTGGACTGCTAGGTCCGGCTGGCCACAGATCCTATGGCTCATTTCCTATAGCTTCATAATTTCTAAGATGCTCATCCTTTCACTCTCCTTGCAATGTAAACTGCTAAGATAACAGTGTGCAAATATCCTATTTTCTAATAAAACCTCATACCAGAAAATATAGTGGATATCTATTTTGTTTTCTACAAACCAGACTGTCATATTCATGGTGTCTTTATTTCTATAGAAAGAAAAAGAAAGAAGCCTGACCTTAGTGAACCAAATCATGTTCTGTTTCCCAGAGCGCAGGATCAACAGTGTTCAGCGATGACCCAGGTTCACATATAAAATCTAGAAGTGAGGGTTGTTCTGAGCTCCACTCAAGTACAATGGAAATTTCAAGCTTCATTATGGTTCATGAGATTTTTATACTGGATAAAACGAATAGAAACTATAACTAGTTTCAAGAGTAACGTGCACTTTAATAGACAAGAAGATAGATGGATGTATATGCTATTGATTGTAATGTTTCCAGATAACTTAGAGTGAGAAATTGTGCAGGTACACA
>NW_004528231.1:0-927 GCF_000260255.1 Octodon degus
TACCTCAATGTCCTAAAAAAGAAGAGCAAATCAAGTCCAAAGCCCTAAGAAGGTAGGAAAGTATAAAGATTAGGGCAGAAAGGAATGCAATAGAGATGAAGAAAACAATACAAAGAATAAATGAATCAGAGGTGGTTCTTCGAAAGAATAAAAAAATTGATGAACCCCTAGTCAACCTAATGAAAAAGAAAAATAAATTC
Source organism: Octodon degus (assembly GCF_000260255.1). Lineage (NCBI taxonomy): Eukaryota > Metazoa > Chordata > Mammalia > Rodentia > Octodontidae > Octodon > Octodon degus. Next base: position 201 of record NW_004528231.1, read on the forward strand.
AAATTCATTCAAGAATGAATGAAAAGATTTAAATCCCTAAATCCTAGATTTAAATCTACAGATCTCAGATTCAAAAATTCATAAATACCTACTTCCAAAATCTTTACTCTCATAGAAAACACAAAGTAAATTGACAGTATTCTAGATATATAGGAAAGGATAAAGCTGAATCATGAAGATATACAAACTCTGGATAACCCAATAAGGGGAAACAAAAGTGATAATGTAATTAAAATCCTACCAACAAAAAAAAACATGTACTGATTGATTCACAGGTGAATCCTTCAAAACATGTAAAAATATTTAATGCCAACTTTCTGAAACTCTTCAATGAAATTGAAAAGGAAGCAATTTTCCAAAACTCATCCCTGGAAGCAAGTTTTACTCTAATTAAAAAATCAGAGAAAGATTCAATTGAAAAGAAAACTATAACCCTATCTCTCTAATAAATATAGATGCAAAAATCCTCAGCAAATTACTAACAAACAGACTGCAGAACATCATCAGAAGGTTATACATCATGACCATATATCACTAAGATATGATGTTTTCGGATCCTCCAGAAAAATTCCCAGTAGAGGAATAGCTGCTTTAAATGGGATTTCTAGTCCAAGTTTTCTAACGAGTCTCTACATTGATTTCCATAACGTTTGTACCAGTCTACATTCCCACAGGAAGTGGAGAAGGGTTCCTTTTTCCCCACAGCCTCTCCAACATTTGTTGTTGG
>NW_004528231.1:4226-4739 GCF_000260255.1 Octodon degus
TGGCACAGAGGGTTCAATTCCAAGGGCTGCAGCAGGAATAACTGGAGCACAGCAGCCTGATCCAAGACACACCCACCTGGAGGAGTCTGAACTTCATTGATCCAGACCTGGTGCTAAGGTAATAACTCTACTTAAGCTCAACATCGAAGGTCAGAAGACAGTGAGTAGAAAATGACAAAAAGAAGGAACAAAATGTAGTCTCAGGTTCCAAGCCCACCCCAGAACAAATGCAGAAGACACAAACATAGAAAAAATTGGAATTCTCAAACCTGATGTCTCTGAAAAAGTAGCAACTGAAGTAAAGAAACAACTGCAGAAAGGTATAGAGGAAATCAGGTCAGAAATAATTTCTGAAATGAAAAAAGAAATGATAACTATAATGAAAGAAGTACTAAGTGCTTCTAAAGAAGGTACTGATAAAAAAATAGAGCAAAATATACAAATGATGGAACCCTTGAATAAGCAACATATAAAAGAAATAGAATGCATGAAGCAGATCTAAATTGATATACA
>NW_004528232.1:0-761 GCF_000260255.1 Octodon degus
TCTGTTAATATTTGTTTTATATATCTGGTTGAACCTCTGTTTGGTGCACAAATATTCATGCTTATTTTCTCTTTTTATAGTTTTCCCTTAGCCCATATGTAGTGACTTTTGCCTCTTTTGATCAGTTTGGGCTTAAAGTTTGCATTGTTTGCAAATGAAATAGATACCCCTATTGTTTTTTTAGGATTCTATCGCATGGAGAATTGTTTACCACTATTTGAGTTTCAGTCTACGAATTTCTTCTTGGGTTAAATGGGTTTCTTAAATGCCGCATATTGTTGGATTTTGCTTCTTGATCCCTTCTGCCAGTCTGTTTCTTTTAATTGGTGGGTTGAGACATTTACATTGAAAGTTATAACTGATATGTATTGGCTTTTCTTTCTCATCTTGTTCTCCTGTTATTTGTTCCCTGTGTTTTTCCTTTGTTTGTTTTGCTTTATATCTTCTTTCTATTGTTCTTCATGTATTTAGATCTTCATTACCTCACTCTAGTATGTCCTTCAGAGAATTTTGTGGAGCTGGTTTGGTGGTCATAAATTTCTTTAGCTTTTCTTTGTAATACAAGTATCTTATTTCTCCATCTTTTTGGGGGGTAGGGGCTGACTCAGCCCACGCTGGGGACAGGGATGGCATGGCATGTGGTGCCAGGAATCAAACCTGCATATTTGCCTGCATGTTTGCCTAAGCTTGCCTAGGCAAGTTTTCTTGCTAGCCCATCTCTTTAATAGATAATACTGGGAAAACTGATCCTAAAACTGAGT
>NW_004528232.1:2206-3480 GCF_000260255.1 Octodon degus
TTATTCTCTAAATTCTCCAGTAGGGTTTAATATAAATCCAAACTTAGATTACTTAAATCAATTTAACATGACCATAATTTCTTATCCTTTCTTATTTCATTGGGCTGTATTTGTTGATATTTTGTTTAGAGTCATACATACTACTTCACTATAAAAATTGGCATAAGTTTTATTCTTCACACTCCTTTTATATTGACAGTATCAATATCATTCCAGATTCTTAAAAAGTTTTGAAAGGTTTTGTCACACTATCTGAAATTTTGTTTTCAGGATCAGAGATTGAACTCAGTACCTGGAATATGTTGGGTATGCTGAGAATTGTTACATACTTGAGATTTTGATAATATTGAATTGTCCTTTGGAAGAAATTTTTATTGCTTCAATTCTTTCATTCAGTTTGAGATTTCGCTATTTTTATTGATACCTGCTTGAAGTACATGATTATATTCATTGTCAGGAGTTGACATATATACAAAATTTCTTAAATATTTTTTAAATCACTCCCCTCCTCTCTCCTAACCCTCTGTCTTTCAGTTTTCTTCCCATACCAGTGATGTCAAAACTTTTAGAGCTCTTGACAATAAAACAGATGTTATAGTGCACATGTCATAGATTTGCCACCACTGCCCTATGCCAAGGATCCATCCTATCCATCCTTTTGTCTATCTTTTATTTTTGTGTGAGGATTCTCATATTAGAGAAGCCATGTGATATTTAAACTTGTATGTCTGACCAACTTCACTTAAATTCATGGTTTCAAAGTGCATCCATTCTCCTACAAATGATTCAAGTTTAACCTTTACAGCAGAATAATACTGCATGGTGTATAAATACTACGTTTTCTTTATCCATTCATATGTTGCTGGACAGAAAGGCTGCTTCTAAGATTTGGCTATTAAAATTATGGCACTATAACCAAAATGGATCAAAGATTTAAATATTAAAATAGAAACACTTAATGTATGTATCACTGTAAGATGCTTTTCACATTGTCAAGAAGATACTTAGGGAAGAGCTGGGTCGAATGGAATTGTCTCCTGTTAGTTTTTTTAGGAAAATCCATACTGATTTCCATAGTACTTCTACCAGCTGACATTTCCACGAGCAATGGAAGGTTCCTTCTTTACAATAAGCTCTCCCACATTTTTCTTTCTTTTCCAATTTTTTCATTAGCTGATTTCTTGAATCTAGCCATTCTCTCTGGAGTGGCATGGAATTAGTGTTTCTTTATTTTAATTTTCATTTCTTAATTCACCACTGCTTTTGAACAGTTT
>NW_004528233.1:0-669 GCF_000260255.1 Octodon degus
CATGCCCGAAACTGAAAGTGGACTGAAAAGTGGACGAAGCCTAGAAGACTGCAGGCAACATGTGCTTACCTTAGGCTCACAGGGAGTGTCATACCAACAGGAAAGTGACTGTGGTCATAGGCGCAACTGAAAGTGACTGAAAAGTGGCCGAAGATTAGAAGACTGCAGGCCACAGGTGCTTACATTTGGCTCACAGGGAGTGTCATACCCAACAGGAAAGCGGCTTTGGTCACACCCGGAACTGAAAGTGGACTGAAAAGTGGACAAAGCCTAGAATACTGCAGGCCACAGGTGCTCAAATTAGGCTCACAGGGAGTGTCGTACAGAACAGGAAAGCGACTTTGGTCACACCCGGAACTGAAAGTGGACTGAAAAGTGGACGAAGCCTAGAAGACTGGGGGCCACAGGTGCTTACCTTCGGCTCACAGGGAGTGTAATGCACAACAGGAAAGCGACTATGGTCATACCCGGAACTGAAAGTGGACTGAAAATTGGACGAAGCCTAGAACACTGCAGGCCACAAGTGCGCACCTTAGGCTCACAGGGAGTGTCATACTCAGCAGGAAAGCGACTGTGGTCATACCCGGAACTGAAAGTGGACAGAAATGTAGACGAAGCCTAGAATACTGCAGGCCACAAGTGCCCACTTTAGGCTCACAGGGAGTGTCT
>NW_004528233.1:2239-3562 GCF_000260255.1 Octodon degus
AGTGGACTGAAAAGTGGACGAAGCCTAGAAGGCTGCAGGCCTCAGGTGCTTACCTTAGGCTCACAGGGAGTGTCATACCCAGCAGGAAAGCGACTGTAGTGATACAAGGAACTGAAAGTGGACTGAAAAGTGGACAAAGCCTAGAAGACTGCAGGCCACAGGTGACGACATTAGGCTCAGAGGGAGTATCGTACCCAACAGGAAAGCGACTGTGGTCATACCCGGAACTGAAAGTGGACTCAAAATGGACGAAGCCTAGAAGCCTGCAGGCCACAGGTGCCCACCTTAGGCTCACAGGAATGTCATACCCAGCAGGAAAGCGACAGTGGTCATATCCGGAACTCAAAGTACACTGAAAAGTGGACGAAGCCTAGAAGACTGCAGGCCACAGCTGCTTACCTTAGGCTCACAGGGAGTGTCATACCCAACAGGAAAGCGACTTTGGTCACACTCAGAACTGAAAGTGGACTGAAAATTGGACGAACCCTAGAAGACTGCAGGCCACAGGAGCCCACCTTACGTTCACAGGGAGTGTTTTACCCAGCAGGAAAGCAACTGTGATCATACCCGGAACTCAAAGTGGACTGAAAAGTGGACGAAGCCTAGAAGACCGCAGACCACAGGTGCCCACCTTAGGCTCACAGGGAGTGTCATACCCAGCAGAAAAGCTACTTTGGTCATACCCTGAACTGAAAGTGGACTGAAAATTGGACGAAGCCTTGAAGACTGCAGGCCACAGGTGCCCACCTTAGCCTAGGCTCACAGTGAATGTCATACCCAGCAGGAAAGGACTTTGGTCATACCCGGAACTGAAAGTGGACTGAAAAGTGGACGAACCCTAAAATACTGCAGCCCACAGGTGCCCACCTTAGGCTCACAGGGAGTGTTGTGCCCAACAGGAAAGAGAATTTGGTCATAACCGGAACTGAAAGTGGACTAAAAATAGGATGAAGCCTAGAAGACTGCAGGCCACAGGTGCCCACTTTAGGCTCGCAGGGAATGTCATACCCACCAGGAAAGCGACTTTGGTCATAACTGGAACTGAAAGTGACTGAAAAGTGTACGAAGCCTAGAAGACAGCAGGCCACATGTGCCCACATTAGGCTCACAGGGAGTGTCATACCCAACAGGAAAGCGACTTTGGTCATACCAGGAAATGAAAGTAGACTGAAAAGTGGACGAAGCCTAGAAGACTGCAGGTAACATGTGCTTACATTAGGCTCACAGTGAGTGTCATACCCAACAGGAAAGTGACTGTGGACATATGCGCAACTGAAACTGGACTGAAAAGTGGACGAAGATTAGAAGACTGCAGGCCACAGG
>NW_004528234.1:0-1520 GCF_000260255.1 Octodon degus
TCCATTTTTGTCTCTGTGTATTCAAAGTGGTTAAGATAGATATATAGTTACATTCTCTTAAGGAATAGTGGGATTTGATCAAATGGTGTTTGTAAATAGGACATCCAGTCCTCATCTTGTACAGCAATGAACCACTAGTTAGAATGTTTGCAATGTGTTAATTGTTGAAACTGTCCTACCAATTTGGTTTGAAACTGTCTCATTGCCATTTGTTTCTCAATAAAATTATGGGGAAACACACATGTAGAGAATAGCAAAAGTAAGAAAAAAATCTTAATGGACATGAAAAATCTAATATCCAATAATACCACAATCTTAAATGAAGAATGTAAGATGCCCTTATGCCCAAAAGATAGATCTACCAGACAAAAACTTAGCAAAGAAATAACAGAACTGAACCAGAACTTGAAACAAATGGACTTGGTGGACATATACAGAGTGTTCCACCCAAACAGAGCTGAATACACATTTTTGTCAGCTGCACATGGGTCATTTTCTAAAATACACCACATACTGGTCCATAGGTCATGCTTAAGTAAACACAAGAAAGCAGAAGTTATCCCATGCACATTATCTGACCACCATGCAATGAAACTGGAAATAAATGACAAAAGAAAACAGAAAAAAATATATATATGTATGTATATCTATATGGAAATTAAACAACACCCTACTCAGCAGCAATGGGTCACAGATGAAATTAAAAAGAAATTCAAAAGCATCTACAATTCAATGAAAACTTAAGCACAACTTCTTGGAATTTATGGGATACGATGAAAGAAATTCTTAGAGGGAAATTCATAGCTGTGAACTCACACATTAGGAAAACAGAACGGGAACAAATAAACACCCTAATGCTGCAGCTCTGACAACTAGAAAGGGAAGAGCAAACCAAACCCAGAGCCCAAAGACGGGAGGAAATCATAAAGATTAGAGCAGAAATTAATTCAATTGAGATAAAGAAAATGGTTCAAATAATTAACAAAACAAAAAGCTGGTTCTTTGAAAGATTAAGGAAAATAAACCCCTAAATGACTTCATCAAAAAGAGGAAAGAAAAAATTCAAATACAAGCAATAAGGAATGAAAAAGGTGCAATTACCACAGACCCAGTGGAAATTCAGAAGATTATAAATAGCTACTGGGAGAATCTTTACTCTCACAGAATAGAACACACACAAGAAATAGATTCCTAGAAAGGTACAAATTACCAAAACTGAATCGACAAGGTATAACCACTCTCAATAGCCCAATAACAGCCAATGAAATACGAGATGTAATTAAAAACCTACCAGCAAAGAAAAGTCCAGGCCCGGATGGATTCAAAGCTGAATTCTACAACAAATTTACAGAAGATGTAGTCCCTATACTCCTCGAACTCTTCCATGAAATTGAAAAGGAAGCAATCCTCCCAAAATCATTCCTGGAGGCAAGAATTGTACTGATAACAAAACAAGGAAAAGACATAACTAGAAAGAAAACTACAGGCCAATTTCCCTCATGAACATACATGCAAAAATC
>NW_004528234.1:2481-3280 GCF_000260255.1 Octodon degus
TATCACTATGCACTAAGCTAAAGTCAAAATGAACTAAAAATCTAAACATTAAAACAGAAACACTAAATCTCCTGGAACAGAAAGTAGGAGGAACTCTTGAAAACATAGGGGTAGGCAAAGAGTTCATGAACAAAAATCAAATCACAGGGGAATCACTTGAAAGAATTAACAACTGGGACCTGCTCTTAATGAGAAGTTTTTTCAAGTCTAAAGAAATTACCAACAAAGTGAAAAGGCAACACACAAATTTGGAAAATATCATGACAAATAAGTATTCAGACAAAGGTCTGCTCTCTAGAATTTATAAAGAACTAAAAAACACTAGGGCCCCCAAATTTAAATACCCAATCCAGAAATGGGTATCAGAGATGAACACACGCTTCTCAGACGATGAAATTAAAGAAGCGAATAAATATATGAATAAATGCTCCACATCACTAGCCATCCAAAAAATGCAAATTAAAACAACATTGAGATATCATCTCACGCTAGAAAGAATGTCTATCATAAAGAAATCACCCAACAACAAATTTTGGAGAGGATGTGGGGGAAAAGGAACCCTTATCCACTGCTGGTGGGAATGTAGACTGGTGCAATTATTATGGAAATTGGTGTGGAGACTCCTTAAAAAAGTTGGACTGGAAATCCCATTTAAACCAACTATTCCTGCTTGTCATGACATGCCAGTTACTGCTAAGATGTCTCTCGGGTAGATGGATGTGCAAGAAGAAGGGGGTGGTGAATGAAAGCAAGAGACAGGAAAAGGAATATTGTGGGTCTGTCCTGCTTCAAGTTTGTA
>NW_004528235.1:0-1074 GCF_000260255.1 Octodon degus
CAGAAAGACCTTCGCGCCCCGGATGTGGTCATCGGGGCCGACACCATCGTGGTAAGCAGCCCCTGCCGCCTCCCCGAAGGGCGTCCGGGCAGGCCGGGCCATGGTGCTTGCTGTAGTGGCCTCTGCTGTGGTGGCCTCCTGCCTTGCCACCTGGTCAGTAATCAGTGAGTTTTCTGCCACGCATGGCAGTGTATGGCTTATCCTCCCAGCACTCGGGAGGCTGAGGCAGGAGGGTCACTGTGAGTTCAAGGTCAGCTGGGGGCTACATAGTGAGTTCAAGGCCAGGCTGAACTACATGGCGAGACCCTGTCTCAAAAAAAGGGCGGAAGGGCCAGGGAGGGCTGAACTGCGGAGCAGGGTGCATCCAGTGGTACTGTGGTGGAATATTAGCCAGGCATGAAAAAGGAATGGGGCGAGGTGTGTTTCCTGTGAATCTCCTGAAATGTGTGCGGGGCTTGCAGAAGTGGCCCCGCATGAGAAGCCAGACTCTGGAGACCCCGAGCCTGGGGTGGTGTTGACCTTGGCCTAGTGGTTGCCAGGGGCTGGGAAGGCGCAGTGACACGAATGGCCCCACCAGGGAGCCGCTCCTGACCCGTCCTCTCCCACAGGCAGTGGAGGGGCTCATTCTGGAGAAGCCGGCGGACAAGCAGGACGCCTACCGCATGCTGTCCAGGTGCGCCGGGGCACAGGTCCCGATGGGAGGCGCCATGGGCGGGGCCCGGGGGCTCCTGGCTCCAGAGCTCCTTGCACCGAGGGCCTCAGGGGTCATTTACACTCCCGTGTGTGGTGCAGGTAGTGCACGCGCCTGTGACCCCAGCACTCTGGGAGGCTGAGGAAGGAGGGTTGCAGGTTCAGGGTGAGCCAGAGTAACTCAGGATTTAGACAGAGGCGCTGGCAAAACAGGGAGGCCCGGGATCAGGGCGGGACCAGGACGCTGCCTGGCTGTGTGTTGCAGGTTGAGTGGAAAGGAGCACAGCGTGTTCACAGGCGTCTGCATCGTGCACTGCGACAGCCGAGGTGACCGAGGCCTCCCGGACTCTGCCCCGGCCCCGCAATGGCCTGCAGGGCCGCAGT
>NW_004528235.1:2054-3431 GCF_000260255.1 Octodon degus
GTGAAGCAACGCCCCGGCCAGGCGTAGCGGGGCGTGCCTGCCGTCCCAGCACGCGGAGCCTGAGGCAGGAGGATGTGAGATCGAGGCCAGCCCAGCCACAGCCAGAGCCTGACGCAGAAAACCGAAAACACCTGCCGTAGCGTCTACGCCAACCCAGGCACAGAGGCCGCCCGCGACCCTCACCCTGGCCTCTGCCCTTACAGAAGGTCAGCTGGAGACAGACGTCTCGGAGTTCTACGAGGAGACGCGCGTGAGGTTCTCAGAGCTGTCGGAGGAGATGCTGTGGGACTACATCCACAGCGGGGAGCCCATGTGAGTACTACGCAGCCCCGAACAAGGCCGGGCTCCTGGCGCCCACAGCACTATGGGCCGGGCGCCTGACACACTGCAGAGCCGGGGATGCAGGTGCCCAGTTACAGCGCACAGCGCGACTCGGTGGTGTTGCTAAGTAGTGATGGACTGGTACTGCCCGGCAGGCTGAGTACCAGTGCCCTAACGTCCACGTGCGTGACAACGTGTGTCTCGCCCGACACAGCCGTGCTCACAGTACAGCGTCCCGGGCGCAGGGGTGGCAGGACCACGCCTCGAACGGCACGCTTCGTTCCCCCAGTCCCCCTGCGTGTGGGTGGGCATTGTGCTGATAGACCCGGCGCAGGTCGGGACTTCCCCAGTCGAGAGCGCGCAGCGGGCTGCAGGGTGCGTGCCCAGCGTGCGTGAGGCCGTGGGTTCCATCCCGAGGACCGTGAAAGTTAATTAGTAATAAAGCGTCCCCCCGGCCGGCGCAGTGGCGCGTGCCCGTCCTCCCAGCGCTCAGGAGGCTGAGGCAGGAGGATCTCCATGCCTTGGAGGACGCCGGGTGGGGATGGGTGGACACACTGATGGGCTCCTTCCGCCCGGGTCGTGACCCCAGCCCACCCCGTCCGTCCCGCAGGGACAAGGCGGGTGGCTACGGCATCCAGGCGCTGGGCGGCATGCTGGTCGAGGCTGTGCACGGGGACTTCCTCAACGTCGTGGGCTTCCCGCTCAACCACTTCTGCAAGCAGCTGGCCGCGCTCTACCGCCCTCCGGGGCGCCAGGACCTGGGCCCCCGGGCCAAGCACGACTCCATCCCCTGCGTGGACAGCTTCGAGGACCTCGGGGACAGCCCAGAGCCCAGGCCCGAGGACCCGGGCCCCAAACACGGCGGGGACACCGAGCCAGAACCGCCGTGTGCGGCTGCGGGTGGATGCCTGTCCACGCGGGAAGGTGCCGCACCCCGCAGGGGCCCCGGGGACGCGCGGCCTCTGCTCCCAGCCGACCTCCTGCGGCTGCTGCACAGCCTCAAGGCAGCCCAGGTACCAGGGAGGACGGCAGCTCGGGACGGCCGGCGGGAGGCTG
>NW_004528236.1:0-3444 GCF_000260255.1 Octodon degus
ATGAGCAATTTCCCCAGCTGAGAACTTGAACATAAGAAAGGAAAGGAAAAACTCGCAAGGTCTAAAGCGTTCTAGAGTCAAGGAAATGAAAATCTAAGCTATTGATAATAAAAGAAGCTGGGTGAGAAGTATGTTTGGACTTTCTATGCTATTCTTTAAATGAAATCTAAACATTTCAAGAAGTTTAAATATGTTAATATTTCTCTAAAATTTGATAATACTATGCTCTCCTTTGTCGAATAATTTACTTTTACTCTATCCACTTCCACAAACCCAATCTATACAGCATCTGAACAGAACATATTGGCATTTCTGGCATTTGCTTTTTAAATAAGCACTGTGCTAAAGTATTTCAACATTTCAGTAAATTTTTCCTGAGCATGTTTAATAATCCCATAATATATGTTTAACATAATTTAATAGTAATGTTTTACTCCTGGAAATTAAGAAGTGTTTTCTCTTACTGTCATTATTACAAAGTTAAGATAATGTATTTATAACCATAGGCAATTCTTTGTGCATATATATGATTATTTTCTGGTAATAATACATCAAATATATAACTGAGAAAGAGAAAAAACAAACTCAGAGGGAATTTTTATGTATTTAGTACAGGGTGGGTAGGGTCACACTACATAGATCAAACTCATAGAGATCCTCCTGTTTTCAGCCTCCCAATCACTGGAATTACAGGCATGTGCCATCACGCCCAGTCTCCAATGTTGGAGTCTTGTTTCATGTTTCCTAATTTCCACCAGCTATGTGTGAACTTCGGCTTTAGAATTTTCAATAAAATTCTGATACCAACTTTGTAAGATGAATATATCATCCTACTTTTCCTTATGTAATTATCAATGAAGTTAAAATAATTTAAATATATTTATTGGACATTTGTGTTAGTTTTATGAATTAACTGTATATCCTGTGTCTTTCTCTACTTATTACTCACAGATTTTATAGTATAACTTTTCATGATTATATTAAAAATGTTATTTTTGACATCAGTTTTACTTTCAGGCTTATATGAATTGGGAGAAGTCAAATTTTATGTAATTAAAATAAACCATTAACACTGATTTTGTGTTTGCTAGAGGATCAAAGTAAATTGCATGAGTCATTTACCTTTCAGGCTGGATTTCCAGTGTCACATGCTGTCTTTTCCAGTATGTAGCCCGCAGCCCTAATAATCAGATCCTTTACTAGGAGAACATGTCACAGATGCTGAGCTATCAGGATGAATTAAGGAAAGTCTACTACTGTTACAAGAGTCATCAAATGCACAAACATGAAAAATATATTTTTAATTTATCATCCAAGTAATTGTAAGAAAATATTTAATAATACAATGTTTTTGCAGTTCTTCAATTTGCACTTGGATTTATAAAATGAATGACTGGGGGGGGCCGGGGAGATAGCTCAGTGGAATAAATGCTTGCCTGGCAAGCACAAGGTCCTGACGTCGATACCTGGTACCACCAAAGGAAAAAAAAAGAAAAAAAGAATGACTATAAGAAAAACAAATACAGTAAAAATGAACTAAAACTAAGCCCCAAAAATAAGTCTCTACGGAATGATATATGTTCCAAATCACTTGTTTTCTTTACTTTAATTTGGAATTTACAATATCTGTTTGATTTGTCATTTCAAAACCACAATATTATATTGTGGTACAATAAAAACTAACATTCATACACAACACTTAAACCTAATTTTGCAAAACTTAGATTTTTGAAAATATTTTATATATTTTCAAATACAAATTCAAATAAAATCATCATTTTAAAAGTGATAGTGTAATATTTAATAATATCACAAAATTGTCTTTGAAAACTAATATGACTGAATAGGAAATAAAATATAATTCAGAATGAATTATAATGGCTTTAGTAATTTTTGTCTTTGCTAAAAGCAAAGTAGATAACAATAAGTCTGTTTTCTCATTTTTAGAAACAATAATAACTTGCATCCTAAAATAATTAGTTCAGAATGTGTATGTTAGAAGAGGTTGGAAAGAAAAATGTTATATGTTAATTTAGGTAATAAAGCTAGCAAATGGAAAAAGTTTTACTTTCTCTCAAATTCTGAAACATTTTATAAATTAATTTTCAGTTTCTCAGTATGTGTAAATAAAAATGTACACTTGGTGTGGTAGATTAGAAACCCAAATATGAGTGACACTTAATATTTTTTATTATCTTTTCTTTTATGAGTATAGTAATATTTATCTGATTAGAGGACCTAATAACTCAGCCCAAACTGTGATACGTTGTATCTCACTGGAAACTTGTTGATGATGGGAGACCTATTTGCTGCCCTTGTTGTATCTAGAACCACTTTATTTCTCCAAAGATAATTACTCTGAGAAACAGAAACTGAGGAATGAAGATAGGTTCAAAGTGTTGACTATGTGGGCTGCAGAGGAATTTATAAGGCAGACAAAAAAATATCCAAAGAGAAGGGCAATATCCACCACAGGGTCACATGACAGTCAGAAGCCACCTGAGACACTCACCTAACTATGAGACAAGGAGAAAGAAAAGAGATTAAAAGATCTAGAACAAAGCTTTTCCTGGTTTGCCAGACACTGGCCAAACAGATTTTCCTTGAAGATTTCTAGTTGGTGAGTTTAGAACAAGCAGTATAAGTGCTGCCTCTACTGCAGTGACTAATGGATGGTCAGGGTGGCATATCTGTAGCATCTGATGAGTTATAGGGTGCAGTGGAGTAAATCAAATGTGGTACATCCAACTGTCTCTTGGGAAGGTGGTCACAAGGAGAAGGCTGAATGATGCAGATAGCAACAGCAACCACAGTGATAAAGTAGAAGGTGGCAAAATCTAGAAAATATGTCAAAGGTGATTAAACCACGCAATGCTGTGAGAAAGTCCAGTCAATATTCAATCAATGCCAAGATACCACAAGATGATAAAAGGAAATCACCATGCTGCTCCAAGTGGTTCTTATCAAGCTAGAAAGAAAACAGTGAATTTCCAGCCCTAGCCCAGGCCAGGAGAGGGTGTGAGAGAGCTTCTGGCTACATTGCAGCGGCGGGACCAGTCAGGTGAAGCATGGGTGAGACCCTCTTCCACCTCCTTTGGACTCCAACCAGCACTCTACAGCCCCCCTTGCCCACTGAGTAAGAACTTCTGCCACGTTCTCAGGACCCCCAGATCCAGCCTTACCCCACGCCTGGTGAATGTGTGAGAGAGCTTCCAGCTACCTGTTCCTCCAGGACCTGTCCGATCAAAGCCCAGGAACAGCATGGGTGATACCCTCTTCTACACATTTGGGACCCCACCACCACTCCGCAGTCACCCCCACTCCCATCCAGAAAGGAAGAACTTCTGTCACGTTCTGGGAACCCCAGATCAAGCCCTAGCCCAGGCCTGATGAGTGTGTGGGAGAGCTCCCCCTTCCTCCAACTTGTGCCCTTCAGACTCATCT
>NW_004528237.1:0-801 GCF_000260255.1 Octodon degus
TTTTATTTTATTTTTTTATGTATTGGTTACAGGGTCTCATGACACAGCTTAGACTCATAGTGATTCTCCTATTTTTAGCCTCTCTAGTGCTGAGAAAGCCCTCCCACTCCTCTTTGAATGTCCTGTCAATGTGCCTGTTTTGGGACAGTTGCAGTGACTCAGCCCAAGGTTATTTGCATGGTCTTCTTCAGATGAAAACCACAATGTGGGCCTGACCTACTCTGTCATTGTAGTTGATCATTTAAAATATTTCACCAGTGCTGGGAGGTGGCTTCTACTCTGGGTCATCTTGGAGGAAAAAAACACACCTCTGCAGAGACTCAGGGGAGAAAGAAGCACAGTTTTGGTTCCAACTCACCGCTCTCAGGGTGTGAGAAAAGATACATCATGCAAACAGAAAAGATCTGCATCGTTTTCTTAGTGATTTTCATTTAAACACTACTGAGAGGCAGATGCTTTCTGCTATATGTGCTCAGCATACATGGTGGGAAGACCATGTCTGTCCACATCCTTGTCCTTCTTGCTTTCTCTTATTGTGTACTCTGCCATCGTGGTCCACACTTGCCTGACAAGGAGGCTCACTCTGTCATGTCATCTGAAGACAGAATTGGTGATGGTGGAGGCAGGACAGCAGCATGCTGTCCAAGCTTGAATTTTGTTTTAACAAAAGAATTGTTAGGGCAGATTTAGGTTCGCAGCCAGTGGAGAACTGCACAGAGACGCCCCACATATTCTCCCGCACTTTCTAGCATCAGGGTCCCAGGTCCAAGGGCCCATCTGTTTACACAGGATGAATGAATG
>NW_004528237.1:2066-3468 GCF_000260255.1 Octodon degus
GGCTCTTAAGAGGAATAAATGGGACAAGATACATGGGACAGAGAGGTATTGGCATAGACTAGGAGCTGTGGAAGTGTGTTGCTGTTATTTTATGGCCAAACATGAGAACTCTTGGAGCAGAAATGGGGTGCAGACCCTCCCTGTAGTTTGGCAGGTGTGTGATGACAAGACACAGGTGATTAGGTCAGGAAGAAGAGCTTGTGCAGAAATAGAGAACGTCTTCCTTAGCAGAGGTTTTGGGCAGCCTTGATTCACACAGAGGCACTATTGGTGGCTTCTAGGTGTGAAGGTTGCTGCTCAGGGGGTCAGTGAGCTCGAGGCGCAAAATGCTTCTGCTATCTACTGTCTGTGTTTGCTTGACTTTGACCTTTGGGGCCTGTAGGTGCTTGGGCTCCTGTGGGTCCACATGTGTGCATCCTGGTCAGAGCTGAGTTCTTCTGGATAATGACAATAGAAGGAATTCGAGGCTCCATGACAAGAGGGAGATGCCAGCAACTTGGCAGATCGAGACAACAACCAGAAGGCACAGAGAGTGGCAAGGCCAGGAGGGGTTTGGGCAGACACACACATTTCACGCGGGATTCTGGATGGCTCCTTTTGGGACCTGGGACTTGATTCCTTTCCTTTGCCTTTTCCATAAACTTTTTGGTAGACATTCAAAAATTTATGTAGAGTAAAATAATTGCCTTCAGCAATAATCGAAGAAATGCAAGTGAAAGCAGTGGCAGACAGTTTGGTACTATTAAGAAGTTGAAATAATGCCACGGTCGTGATAAAATCTTTACACCTACATTGTTTGTGGCAAGGTCTTTTGAGTAACTTATTAATAATCTGTATCCAAGTCATACAGCATGTGTAACCTTGAACTTTCACCCACTCCTGAGAATTTATCTCAAGGAAATAATTTGGGAGAAAAAATCTAAACTCTGGAAGATGTTGAATGCTGATTTCAGAATAAACTTTAATGAGGAAAAAAAGATCAAATCTTATTAAAATAATGAAGTGAAGAATTTTATAATCACTCTATAGAAATCTATAAACATAGTACTTTTTAAAGTGAAGTGCTTATTATATGATATTAACTATGAAAAATTAGGACAGAATCATATTTATGCCTTCATAAGTGTGCAAGCAGGCTGTTTGCATAGCCCAGGATTAGTTGGGAACGTAGGGAAATGAAGGTAGAGATGGGCTGATGGATGGAGTTGTGCATCTGGGTACGGGAATTTCCAAGTCCTCTGATCTTGTGGAAGTACTCCCTTCCTTGGCAAGGAGTGGGCAAGGTGTAGGGCTCAGCTCCGCGGGACTCCAGGAGCCAAGGTTGAAGAGCAATCAGGTGAAACTTCCTGGGGGAGGCATACGAGGCACCTTGTGCCTGGAGCCTGGGCCAGGACATGGCAGG
>NW_004528238.1:0-480 GCF_000260255.1 Octodon degus
TTCCCCATAATTTTATTGATAAACAAATAGCAATGAGACAGTTTCAAATCAAATTTGTAGGACAGCTTCAATAACTAACACATTGCATACATTCCCCCTAGTGGTTAATTGATGTACAAGATGCAGACATGATATCCTATTACAAACACCATTAGAACACATTTCTCTATTCATCAAGACAACGTAATCATATATCCATCCCAGCCACCTTGAATACACAGACAGAAAATGGACCTTCATCTGTACCATTTTTTCTTTGTTAAGTTCCATTATTTGAATATTATAGGTGTGTAAACTCAATAAAATATTCTAAAAGAGTCTAGTAGACCATAATAATATTGGGTCTTGCGCTTGACTGGCAATGTCAGAAATTGTTGACCTGAGTCCCCTACAGCTCAACATAACAGCATGGCTTTACTCTTTATATTTCATTTTTATACTTTTCTGCTGGATGGTTAAGACTAAGGTAAAGCAGGACCT
>NW_004528238.1:2206-3404 GCF_000260255.1 Octodon degus
CTTTAAATTTTGGGGCCCTAGTGTTTTTTGGTTCTTTATAAATTCTAGAGAGCAGACCTTTGTCTGAGTACTTATTTGTCATAATCATGATTTTTTACACATTTGTGGGTTGCCTTTTCACTTTGGTGGTAATTTCTTTTCACATGAAAAAACTTCTCAGGAAGACCAGGTCTCAGTATTAATTCGTTCAACTCTTTCCCATGCTATTTGATTTATGCTCATGAACTCTTTGCGTATGCCTATGTCTTCTAGAATTGTCCTACTTTCTCTTCCAGGAGATTTAGTTTCTCTGCTTTAATGTTTATATCTTTAATCCATTTTGACTTTAGTTTAGTGCATGGTGATATACCTGGATCAAGTTTGAGTTTTCACACTGTAGAGAGCCAATTCTTTCAGCATCATTTGTTAAAGAGGCTATCCTTCTTCCAATGAGTATGTTTGGCCCCTTTGTCAAAGATAAGGTGGCTGAGTGTGTTTGTAGTGGTTTCAGCATCTTCTAATCTATTCTATTGATCCTCAGGTCTCTTTTGTTGCCAGTTACATGTTGATTTTATCACAGTAGGCTTGTAGTATAATTTCAAGTCAGGATTTGTAATGACTCCTGCCTTGTCTTTATTGCCTAGAATTGCCTTTGCTATTCTAGATCTTTTCTGTTTCCAGATAAATTTTAGAAATGATTTCTCTAGGTCTGTGTGGTATGTTGCTGATAGTCTGATAGGGATTGCATTAAATCTGTACAGTCATTTTGGGAATATGGCCATCTTCACAATGTTGGTTCTTTCTCTCCAGGAGCATGGAATATCTTTCCATTTTATCAAATCCTATAAGATCTCTTTTTCTCAGAGTACTGTAATTTTCTTGAAAACATCTTTGACTTCTTTAGTTAGATTATTTCCAAGGCATTTCGTTTTCCTCAGTGCTATTGTAAAAGGATTCTTTCTATATTTTCCCTTTCAGTGTGTTTGTTGTCTGTGTAGAGGAATGCTATTGACTTTTGGGTATTGACTTTATAACCTGCTATGCTATTGAATTTCTGTATTAATTAAAGTAGCTTCTTGTTGGAGTTTTTTCAGTCTTCCAAGTAAAGTATCATGTCATCTGCAAATAATGATAATTTAATTTCTTCTTTGCCTATTCTTATTCCTTTTATTTCTTTCTCTTGTCTAATGGCTGTAGCTAATGATTCCAAAACTATATT
>NW_004528239.1:0-509 GCF_000260255.1 Octodon degus
GTTTTTTATATAGTCCTGCATAACTATCATATTGTGAGCTCTTTATTGTTCATCCGGGAGCATACTGCAACTTGTCTTGCCTTTTGAATTATGCTCTTTGTTATTTCCTATATGCTACGTCTGGAGGTATTAAGATATTTCAAGTTTGTATAAATAGAAAATCTTACTTTTAGTTTTCAAAGGTATGTTTACTAAGTATAAAATTCAAAGAAGACAGATCTTTTTTTTTTTTCTTTCAATCCTTTAATTAGTCTGGTTTCCTATACACTTGATTTTTTTTGCTTTCTAACTTGGAATAGATGGTATTCAATTTTGTTCTTCCATAGCTAATATTTTTTATGTATATGCTTTAAAGATTTTTTTCTTTACCATAACTTTTTGACAATTTCAGTTTTGCTTATCTTGGTATGATTTTATATAAATTTCTTGTGCAAAAGTTCATTTTTCTTGGAAATCAGTATTATAAGTTGAACTAAATTCAGAAATTTTAAATCTTTAAATATTTATTG
>NW_004528239.1:814-3460 GCF_000260255.1 Octodon degus
TTTTTTTTTTTTTTGTACCAGGAATCAAATTCAGAACCTTGTGCTTGCCAGTCAGGTGAGTGTAGACAATGTTTAGGACACAATGTTAAGTTAAAAAAGCCAGAACTTGAACAGCTTCTGGGGATCACACCTGCATGAACAATACATAAGCATAAACATGTAGATTACATAGAACAGAATGTAGAACAAAGAAGATTCCTAGCTTAGGATGATGTAATCATCAGCCAATTATTCATAAATATGTTTTCATTGATGTTTATATGGTAAGAACAATTCCCATGTGACCTTAAGGCTCAGGTGACCTTACTGAAGAAAATTTATAGGATTATATGATCTAATAGGTATACTGTGAGACAAGTTGTCTAGGAAAACATCTTTCTTTTCAGGTGATTTAATAATTTTATTTCTCAAACTAAGCCTTTTACAGAGGAATTTATAAATTAAAAATGTCATGCTGCTTATATTTTCTCCCTCCACTCTCCTCTTTTGTCACCTGAAATGAATCTGCTTGGGTTCTTCACAGAGACACTTTAGCAATTTGGTGGACAGTACCAATAAATGACTAAATCTTGATGACAACAGTTCTCGCAGGGCTCTAATAGTGTTCCCATCTTTGACCCAAGGACTCAAAACTAGAAAGCCTTCCTGAAGACACTATTTTCTAGCTGCTTCAATTGTTTTTTCAAGTCTGCGTGTGATAGGGCTCATAGTTTGCTGGACAGTACCCTGAAGAGGACAGTGCACAAGCTGGGAGAAATCAGTCCTCACGTTATATCTCTGTGCTGCTCAATTCCACCTGCTTTCTTCTAGGAAAACATCTTATTCAACATCAAGACAACAGAAAGTTTCGGGTAGAGCTGGTTACCATTACCAATTTCCACACACAGAACACCTTCACATTCAATAAGCCATCATACTACTACCTTCTACCACACAAAGATACTCGCAAGAGTCAATATTGTACAAAGAGTAAGACCCTGGGCAAAGAATAACACACATTGACTCAGTTGCTTACTAGATATCTGATACTAGACAGGTGACACTCTTCTGAAGCCTCAGTTCTTTCAGCTGAAATATGAGGAAAACAGTATTTGCTCTGAGGGCAAGCTTTTTAAAAGAGAAAAAAATCAAAATAACAAAACAAGATAATAGGAAGTTAACAATGGTAAATACATTGTCTATTATCTTTTCTTCCCATAATTATATTGAGAAACAAATAACAATGAGACAGTTTCAAATCAAATTGGCAGGACAGTTTCAATAACTAACACATTGTATAAATTCTTCCCAGTGGTTAATTGCTGTACAAGATACGAACATGATATCCTATTTACAAACACCATTAGAACAAATCCATCTACTCATTAAGAGAATGTAACTATATACCTATCCTAACCATTTTGAATACACAGATACAAAATGGATATTAATCTGTATCCCTTTCTTTTGTTAAGTACTGTTATTTGAATATTGTAGGAATGTAAACTCAGCAAAATATTCTAAATGATTCCAGTAGCCCATTATAGTATTGCCTTGGCTGGTACTTGACTAGCAATGTCAGAAATTGATGACCTGAGTCTCCTGCAGCTCAACATAACAGGATGGCTTTACTTCTTATATTTCATATTTATATTTCTCTGCTGGATGATTAACACCAAGGTAAAGCAGGACCTATGCAATAAGAGTTGTAGCTTTAGATAAGGTCAGTGAAAACCCCTCAGGATTTCTTCTGAGATCCTGTACCTCAGATTGTAGAACCGTTGTCAATGTCAGCCATGTGGATGAGTCACAGCCATTGCTTGGCCAATGTGCTCTCTGTGAAAGCCTGAGAGAATGTTTTCTATCCAGATGACTCTCTTTAGGCACACTCTACATAATCGATAACTTTCCTCTTTGGCCCCATAATTTCCTTGATCAGAAAATTTGGGACACTACCGAGTTATGTGACAATAAAGTACAAGTTTTCAAATGCCCTGAGTCCTAAGCGATCTTGGAAGGCTAGGGCCAAAATATTGGCTTTCTTCGAGGAGCTCCTTTTTCTCGAATTTTCGCCTGCAAACCTAGGTTGTTAACCATCCAGAAGGCAAGCTTATTGTTATTAACATAGAACTTAGTCTGCTAAACTTAACCTCACTATCTGTCTGCATATCAAAAATCTTAGGCATAATATGGAACAGGTATTTTTCATCAGGTATTGCTAGATTGAACTTTTAGTCCACACAGAATATGATAAAAATATTTAAATATTAGAATATATTTTAAAAATAGGCATAAAGAATTATATACTTCCTATGTTTACACAAAAGTAAAAAAATCTCACCATATACAACCTTGAAGGAGGACAGTCCCACAATATTCCTTTTCCTGTCTCTTGCTTTCATTCACCACCCCCTTCTTTTTGAACACCCATCTACCGAGAGACATCATAACAGCAACTGTCAAGTCATGACAAACAGCCCATATACAGAATAGCAGAATGACAGGCACTCCAAACATGAAACTACTATTACAAATTACCATCTGCAGTGAGATAGCTTAGTTCACAGGTATCAGTATATATAGTTAGTCAGGGTGAGAATCTTTCCAATTAACTCCTAGATTAAAGAATCTTCTGAATGTTCTCCGGATCATTGCCTTGCTCGTCTT
>NW_004528240.1:0-1436 GCF_000260255.1 Octodon degus
ATATAACAAAAATAAGTCAAATGAAATCTTTCATATTATACATCAAATAGAATTCTCTCTCTGTACACATCAATATGACTAGTATCTGTCAGTATAAAATGTAAAATAAGCTACAAGCACTACTTTTCTGTCCCGACGCACCTATGCAAGCAGCACTTGGGTGACTGGCATACGGCAGCCATGAGGCTGGGCCCCAAGGAGAACAAGGAGAATAAAGTCCCAGCAATTCCCTCCCCTGCAGTGCTGGATCAAACCCAGGAGTCAGACATGCTAGGCAAGTGCTCTACCACCGAGCTACACCTGTAGACCAAAGTCTTGGCTTTTGATATAATATCTGAACTTGTAGAGTAGATAGATTAAAATAGAATGGGGTGCAATATTGAGAAAGCAATAAAACTGACACAATATGGAATACATTGACTCTAATATGGTTATAAATTCAAACAAATGGTGCTGTGGGGTAATAATGGTGGAAAATCTTACTTTAGTGGCTTGATTAAAAAAGTATGTAGAGCCAGGGAGATAGCTCAGTAGAATAAGTGCTTGCCTGGCAAGCACAAGGGCCTGAGTGTAAACCCCGGTTCAGCAAAAAACAAAAAAACAACAACAAAAAACCCCCAACAACTCTGGGCTGGGGAGATAGCTCAGTGGACTAAGTGTTTGCCTGCCAAACACAAAGGCCTGAGTTTGATCCCTGGTACCACCACCAAAAAAAAAAAAAAAAAAAAGCATGTAGGATACAAGGGATGCTTTAATAGACGTTTTGAGACTGGATTTGTCTTTAATGAACTTGTATACTAAAAACCCAATTGGGGAATATTATATAAGAATGAGAGTTTAGTTTATAACAATAGAAAACTCTTCAAAATTATAACATAAACATTCAGCTATGTTTAATAAATGAACAGAGCCGGCCAAATAGCTCAGCGGATTAAAGTGCCTGCAAGCAGGCACAGGGGCTGGGGGTTCGATCCCCAAGCCTGCCATGCTGGCCCTGCCCTTGGGGCACGCTGAGACGGCGATTGAGACTGGGCATGGTGGTGCATGCCTGCAATCCCAGCACTTGGGAGGCTGTAAACAGGAGAATCACTACAAGTCAGATCTACTAGTGAGACCCTGAATACCCTGTAGACCCTTCCCTAAAACACAGGAATAAATAAATAAATGAGTACTAGACATTACAGCAAATATATAAATGACATTTTATATTGGTAATGCTAAAATTAGTCCGTAAGCAACATACTGCTACGCATGTACATTATAAAGGATTATTATTTGCCTGGTTCTGAAAATGGATTTTGAAGTGGCAATATAAGCTTATTACTGATAGCTGGGCATGGTAGTGCATACCTGTAATCCCAGCACCTGGGAGGTGGAGACAGGAGGACCATCGTGGGTTTAAGACTGGCCTGGGCTACAAAGTGAGCTCAAGGCCA
>NW_004528240.1:2011-3472 GCF_000260255.1 Octodon degus
CTTTGGAGATATTGTAAGAGGGGATGTGTGCTTTGGACTAGTTCGAGGTGATGAGAGAGGATAGGATGGAAGGACGAAGGCTCCTGGACTTATATTTGGACCAGAAAACGAAGAAGTGCGTTCTGTCTGACTAGCAAATGGTTGCTGTGTCTTACAGCCAAAACTGAGGCTAGCATACACTGTCACAAAACAAAAGAAAATATGTTATTATGGATGTGTATCTTCTCAGAACTTAGCTTTATTTTCATTTTCACATTCAGATTTTCATTTCATCTGCCACGTGTCTTTTGTAGTGTGGGCAGTGATGGCGAAACCATGGCACAGCAGGCTGTTTGCACCTAACTATGTATACTACAAATAAAATTTCTTGAAGACCTCAATCATTCCTGTTTTACAAAAACCTATTTGGGTAGAAATGGAAAAATAATCAAAGATTAACATGTAAATGTTTTCAGTTTCTTTGTTTCTTTCTTTCTTTTGTATTTTAGGGAAGGGTCTACAGGGTGATCAGGGTCTCACTACTAGATGGGACTCATAGTGATCCACCTGTTTACAGCCTCCCAAGAGCTGGGATTACAGGCGCGCGCCACCACGCCCAGTCTCCATTGCCATCTCAGTGCACCCCAGGGGCGGGGCCGCTGCACCTGCTTGCAGGCGCTTTAATCCACTGAGCTATTTGCCCCTCTGCTTCTTAATTTCAACCACAGTGCTCCATTAACAGCTTCTCATGCTTTCTTGGTAGCATTTCATTATACATCTTGGGAGACTTATAAATATATTCCTTACACAAAAATCAAACATCTGATCTTTTCATGCATATAAATAGAAACAACACAATGCAACATACACCAACATTGCCAACACTCAATGTGGATCACTAAAGTTAAAACCGGTGGTTTGGCATCCACAGTCCAGGTCCTTGAGAGATCTGCTAAGGAACACTAACTGAAAAGTGGCAGTGCTCTCAGAAATTTTAATAAATAACCAACCATTACATTCTAGTGACTTCAGAAGACTATGGCATCCCTTCATAGTTACTGCTCTAATACATACTGTATTCAGAAAAGTTACAGAAAACCACTGCTACTCTGAAGATCTGATTAAATACTAAGAATACACATAATCTTCAAAATAATTCAAGGTTAGACTAGACAAAAACAATAAGCAACTGGGCTTAGTGGCACATGCCTGTAATCTCAGCACTCAGGAGGCAGAAGCAGGAGGATCACCCTGAGTTCAAGCCCACCCTCAGCTATATAGTGAGTTCAGAGACAGCCTGGACTACCTCGTAAGATGCTGTCTCAAAAAATAGAAAGTAAAAGCAAAAAAAGAAAAAAGAAAAACAATAACAAAAAACAAAAGAATGTTTGGGGGCCGGGGAGATAGCTCAGTAGAATAAGTGCTTGCCTGGCAAGTGCAAGGGCCTGAGTTCAAGCCCCGGTTCCACAAAAAAAAAACACC
>NW_004528241.1:0-791 GCF_000260255.1 Octodon degus
TTCTGTTTTCAGCCTCCCCATCACTGGGATCACAGGCATGTGCCACTATGTCCAGACTCTGACCAGCTCAGCCCTCCCTGGGGGCGGAGCCAGCACGGCATGTGGTGCCAAGGATCGAACCCCAGTCCCTGCACTCTGCCTAACCAGGTACTTAAGGCCTCTGAGCCATCTGGCTAGCCCTGCCACCTATTGTTGCATCACGTATTGGTTTCATGGAAGACATTTTTTTCCTTATGAGTGTGTGTGTGTGTGTGTGTGTGTGTATTTTATTGTTTACTTTTATTAGTATTACGTATTTGCAATGCATAGCAATTTCATCCCACAGCTCCAACTCAGATCATCAGGTGTTGGAATCCTAGAGAGATGCTCTAACTTAGATGCCTCTCATGGGCACTTCATAATAGTCAGGGTTCTTGCTTGTATGAGGATCTAACGGCGCTGCTGTTCTTGAGGAGCTGGGACTGAAGACCCTGGCCGGGGCCAGAGAGCAGCTGCAGATACACATGAAGCGCTGCCCATTTGTGTGCTGCAACCCTGGCTGGGTGACCCAGTTGCTAAAAGGGAAGGGGCAGAGCTGATCCATAATCGGTGGCCCAGGGGCTCCTGTTATTAATCACTGACATATGGCGCCAGTTATTCAACACTTGTTTGGAAAAATTTTAGCTTGTAATTTTATCTGTGTACAATTGGTATTTATTTTTGCCCCTCTCCTAAAGTTCCTCTCTAGGATTTTGACTTATTGGATAATTTTATTTATGTATTTATGTATTTATTTATTTATTTATTTATTT
>NW_004528241.1:2386-3386 GCF_000260255.1 Octodon degus
GGGTGGCACCTCTGCCACTGGCTTTTTAATCTAACACCTTTGAGCCTTATTCTATTCAATTATAAAATACAGATAGTAATTAACAAGGTGGGTTAGGAACAAAGGAAATGATACACAGGACTTTTTTCTGCTGCGAAACCTTCTGGAATAAAAATATACATAAAGTATTTTCTCATCATTTAGAATTATATCAAATTCCTATCTTTACAGGGACCTTGTTTTCCTCGCCAACCTCATCTCCCAGTGTCTTCTGTGTTTAGTTTGACATCCTCTTTCTATCATGGTGGTCAAACAACTATCATCATTTCCAGTTAGGACATTTGTGGCTGTTCTCCTTGTCCTGAAATGGCCTTCCCTCAGCTACTTTCCAACCTTAGTCCCTCCTTTCTTGTGTTTCTCTCCCCAAAGAGTTATTCTATCATCTAGGAAACATCACCTCATTTCCATATGTGTTCTAGTATTTTACTATACTTTACATACACACATTGAAACTTGAAATTACGACATATCTCACTGTGCTATTTCTCTAAATTTCTAGCTATAAACCAGTTCTTTGTGCATGATCATGAAACATATGTGTATAGTATGAGTGCATCCACTGATCAGTCAAAAAATTTAATATTTTGTGGCAGACTGTAGATAATATTTTTGTCTCAGCCGTTTTTAAACAATCTGGCTTCCCACATACATACACACACATACAAGGAAACTATTATTTACCATAATCCACCTTGTAAACAAGGAAGTGTTATTTAATGTTTACATCAGAGTTCTGGAGTCTCTATTACATGTTCTGTATTTACTGTAGTATTAATGATAGACTGGGAAAAATTAATTCCTGGTAAGTTTTTTTGACAACATAAATGCACTTTATGTACATAAACCTGTCTTCATCATATGATCTTGTTGAGTGTTAACCTTGGCTCCTACTGGTGCACTTGTAGTCCATAGTATTTCTATGCTAATAAAATCATTTAATTTTTTCATTTCTTTTCTCTTT
>NW_004528242.1:0-820 GCF_000260255.1 Octodon degus
AAAAAAAAAAAAAAAAAAAAAAGTCAGGAAAAGGATACAGATTAGTGCAACTACCCCATGTTTTAAAAGAATAAAGTTCATTTCCATGAGGACTCCCGGGGAAGTGCAAATCACCCTTCTTTGGGGCTGCTACTTCCCTTTCATGTACGTTATCTGTGCCAGCACCAAGTTCAAGACCCCCGAAGGAGGGCCGGCCAAATAGCTCAGCGGATTAATGTGCCTGCTCAGGCAGGCAGGGACCCAGGGTTCAATTCCCTGACATGCCCTGCCTGGCCACCACCCCTCGGGGGACGGGCGCAGAGAGGGCAATTGAGTCTGGGCGTGGTGGCGCACACCTGTAATCCCAGTACTTGGGAGGCTGAAAAACAGGAGAATCACTACGAGTCCGACCTGTGTAGTGATTTGCTGTAGACTCTGTGCTAAAAAAAAAAAAAAAAAAAAAAGGACCCGGAAGGAAGGGGCTTATGTAAGTAGCACTATTTTGCGCGCCTTTTCCTGGGAAGCCCTCTTTCCCCCTAGCAGAATTGCAGCAAGCCCAGGACATGTATTTGCAGTACACTTTTGCAACAGAAGAGGGTGCTCTTAGGCAAAGCTGCCGCCGCCGAGTCACAAATCTCAGCGCTTGAATTTTGATTAATAAAAAGATCTTAAGGCCAATTTATAAAGCATTTCAAAACATTGTGAGTCCGGTGGAGTATAATTACAATTAGTGCACTAGACAAACACTTTGAAGTATTCATGCCTTGTCTACAAATGCTGTAGAAGACAATTTCACACATCCCCAAGATTTAAATATCAGGCTTATCTCTAAGCATTTCCA
>NW_004528242.1:2405-3462 GCF_000260255.1 Octodon degus
AAAGCTTATGTGGCAGACTCACTTGTGTGGCTCTCTTGGGGTCACCCAGATGAGGGCGTTCTCTTCCTAGCACACGAGAGCACCGTGCTTGTGGGAGATCTGTGACCTGATTTTAGGTATGAGGAGGCCAGATGCCCTTCCTGCATCAGCTCCTTCTCCAGTGTCCAGCTGGAGTGGTTAGCGTGCTAGAGCAGCCTACTTGGGGGTGGCGTGTCTGAACCCCCAGCTCTTGTGAGGCATGCTGTTGCAAATGTTTATGCTCGGACAGTAGCTGCTAAGGATGGGACAGACTTCTAGTTCCTCTTGGTCCTGTAATCTACATTGTAATCTACAGGGCAGATTACAGTGGAGGAAGTCAGGCAGGAGACGGAGGGGAGTTTGGGATCGTTGCTAGGCAGAACAAAGCAGGTAGGGTGAGAGAGTGGCAGGAGGGCACGGGGTGATCGGCTGCTAAGGCTGGGATGACTGCCAGCACCTCGCGGTCCTTGTCTTTCCCAGGGTTGCTTTCTTTTTATTAGTATTGCTTTCTCTCTTTGACGCTGACTTGTTCTCTTGCTTACTGCTGGTACTTACAGAAACTGACTCCCTGTCAGCTTTGCGCGCCTGTCCTCTGAATCGTGTACTGTGGACAGCTTGCAGTTCCCCCACGTTGTCACTAATTCCGTGGGAGATGTGCGCATCACATGCCTAAAATAAATGTAGCTGTTGTTTCAGTCACTTCCTGTTTTATGTTTTAAAATTTCTTGATTGGGGACAAGTGTGTCAGTGCCATAGCAGATTGGGACAGTAATTGTACGTCCGGAGAAATCCCCTACAGTGTGAAAAGAGAACTCACAGAATGGGAAAAAGTCTAATCCAGTTGTCAAAAATCAGACCCCCAGGTCTGGGAGATAGCTCAGGGCCTCAGATAGAATAAGGGCCTGCCTGGCAAGCACAAGGTCCTGAGTTCAGTCCCCAGTACAAAACCCCCACATTTTAGGGGCTGGGGAGATAACTCAGTAGAGCAAGTGTTTGCTTGGCAGGCACAAGGTCCTGAGTTCAATCCCCAGTACCACCA
>NW_004528243.1:0-447 GCF_000260255.1 Octodon degus
CTGAGAATTTTCCTGGAGAATATGAAAACATCATATCATAGTGATATATGTGTGCCTATGTTTATAGCAGCACAATTTGTGTTAGCCAAATCTTGGAAATTTCCAAGATCCCCATCAATTGAGGAATGGATGAGAAATATCTGTTATTTTCATAAAAAGTTTGAATGATAAACTCAAAGTCTTTATATTTAGGTAGATGCCACTTGAAGATATACTCATAAGTGAAATAAACCAGACACACATGTGTAAATATTATGTAGTTTCCCTAATATAAGAACTCAAAAGAAGAAATACAAATAGAAATATGTAATACAACTAACAGGAAAGCATGAACTTGAGGGCTAAATAATTAAGAGAGGAAAAGGAGAAGAGCTAGAAAACATGACAGTGGCAAACTATAGTTATATGTAGAAGATGGGTAAGACAATCATCCTGAGATTCTTCAGA
>NW_004528243.1:3133-3764 GCF_000260255.1 Octodon degus
CTGTTGCCCATACATATTTCATGCCAGGGCACCATATGTAGGGATTATTTTGTTTCTTGGTGTGATCCATTGTTCTCAGGTGTGAAGATAAGATAGACAAGATGGGGCAGCTGGTATCCAAGCTGCCTCGTCGGCAAAATGACCTCCAAAAAACAATAGATGTGTTTATTTATAAAATTGCAAAGTTGTAATACACAATGTTGACTAGCAATTAATAGCTTAATGTGCAGGTGGGATGTTTTTCTCAAGAAAGAGGTAGTATCTTTTAGGCAACACAACATCATCCTGCCCTCACACAGATGATCAATTTCCAACTTCAGCAACTCACAACATTCACTTACATTATATGGTGTACTTTTTTTCCTTTTACTTGGCTCACGTTTTCTTTGCAGAGACATTTTTTCCTTCCTTTTCATTTTTGCCTACCTTTCATAAGTGTAAATCTTGGTTGTCACTCATGCTTATTTCATTCAGTTCTTTGTTCAGGGCAAAATAACCTTTGAAAATCACCTCTTAAAAGAAAAACATGGCAACACCCCCAAAATCTCATAACAAAACGCAAGAAAGAGCAACAGGTAGGATCACAGGTCATCTCTACAAACCTATCGCCTCACCCCTCAGAAGTATGAAT
>NW_004528244.1:0-521 GCF_000260255.1 Octodon degus
TGCAGTGGTGTGAATGGGTGACAGGAGAGAACTGGCTCATATTTTCTTTTCTTTTCTTTTCTTTTCTTTTCTTTTCTTTCTTTCTTTTTTTTTTCTTTCTTTTTTTTTTTTTTTCGGAACCAGGGATTGAATTTAGGCCCTGGCAAGCGCTTATTCTACTGAGCCATCTCCCTGGCCCCTAGTCATATTTTTTGGTGTAGGTCATTTAGTGGCATTTTCATTTTAACTTACATAAAAGTAGATTAGTTTTCATTCTGTAAACTGAGTCCGTTCATCAGTGGGGGCTCTATATTTTGTTAATGATGTATATCAGGAGGTTTACTGTGAGCCAAAGGAATCACTGTAGATATTAATAGACGTTCATTTTCTCAATAATGTGTATATTGAAAAATGATCATTACCAATAGAGTAGGAATGAGGGAAAAGCTTTATTTGCAAGTGATTTCTTACAAATCACTGATGACAGAACTTTTCAGACTGTTATCTCATACTTCTTTATATCTTTACTACAGGGTCTACAG
>NW_004528244.1:2526-3367 GCF_000260255.1 Octodon degus
AAAATTATCCTTTGAAAGTGAAGACTAAAGATTGATGTTGAAATGCCCGACAGCACAATAGGAGGAAAAATTGTCACTCTCACAGTTTTCTTTAATGTCTGGAACTCTCTGGAGGAAAAGTTATGTATTATACATACTAAGATACTATGAGGGCAACTCTTTCTTTTCAAAATTTCAGCCTTAAACACAAATTAACTGTAGGAAAAAAATTACTTCATCTGGCTCTAGATGCTTAGCACCTAAAAAAATAATCAGCCATTATAAATAGGAAAACTCAAATGATTCTCAGCGAACAATGCACAAAAAAGTTGTATATTTGAAGTTTCTTTAAAAAACGTCATGCACAAAGATTATGATATTGGATCACAATTTTAGGCAAGTTGGAACTTTTGGTCCAACCCTCTCCCCGGCTTCCCACCTTTCTACTCTCTTTTGTGTCATGGAAGATATAAACCAGTGTTTGAAAACTCAAGGATAGCACAGGTATGAAAACTTGCAAGACAGAGAGGTAAGCAGTGGCCATCCAACTCTACCTGGCTGTGATTCAAGTTAATAACTGTAGCCTACAAGAATGAGAAAAAATTTCTTCGAAATGAAATTCATTATCTTAACCACAGTTTATTACGCATATTTAATACACATGTATTAGTTATTTTTAAATAGAGTTTAGTTTTTACAGAAATATTGGCTCACAGGAAAACAGAAAAAGTACAAAAGGAATTCTTTAGTGCTCCTTTTTAAAATACAGGCAGAACCTATATAATATATAAAATATGAACATAGGTGAATCAATATACTTTAATGTATGATTTTTACCCAAGGTTCATAGCCTTTTAAAAAA
>NW_004528245.1:0-623 GCF_000260255.1 Octodon degus
GCAAGAATAAACAGTGTCAGGGCTGGGGAGATGGTTCAGTGGAATAAGCGCTTCCCTGGCAAGCACAAGGGCCTGAGTTCAATCCCCGGTTCTGCAAAAAAAAAAAAAAAAAAAAAAAAAGAATAAACAGTGTTGAAGTGTTATGGGTTTGTGTCTAGGTGTCTCCCCACAGCCTCATGCAGTCATTGGGGTGGGCTTCTAGAGTTTGCAATTAATTCATGATCCAATGCTGGGATTACGGGTGTGAGTGTTACACGCACCCTGGGTGGATAGCCCAAATAAAGCAGGAGAGAGGCTTGCTAGCTGCCACAGCCACTGCTCCTCCCTTTGCTCTTTGCTGTTTTCCACTGCCATGAACTGCTGCCCTTTGCTATGTGCCACCCTGCCTTGGAGCCAGCCAAGTATGGACTGAAACCTCCACTAACTAAATAAATCTTTCCTTCCTTAACTTTAGGTGTAGGGTATTTTGTCCCAGCAAGAAGAGAAAAGTAACCAAGACACAAAGTAAGAGTAACTATGGTGATAAGAAATAAAAATAGCTGGGGAGATGGCTCAGTGGAATAAGCGCTTCCCTGGCAAGCGTAAGGGCCTGAGTTCAATCCCTGGTTCTGCCAAAAAAAAAA
>NW_004528245.1:2843-3598 GCF_000260255.1 Octodon degus
CTGAAACGTGAGCATATTTGTGCATGCCTACAATCCTAGCTCTTGGGAGGCTGTAAATAGGCAGATCACTCTGAGTCTGATCTAATAGTGAGACCCTGAACACCGTGTAGGCCCTTCCCCTCAAAAAAAAAAAAAAAAAAAAAAAAAAAAAAAAAAAAACAAAGTTATTGTGTCTAAAAGTTCAAGTTTCATCCTCAGAATTTAGAATGCATTGCCTTCACTGAATCTGAGCAAGGTTCTGTAAGCATCTTACAAGTTCTCCTGTTGTTATTGTTTTATGTATTTGGTATAGGGTCTCACTATCCAGCTGGGACTCATAATGATCCTCCTGTTTTCAGCCTCCCCAGTGCTAGAATTGCAGGCATGAGCCACCGTGCCCAGTCTTTGTGGCTGGATCGGCACACCCAGGGGCAGGGCTGGCATGGCATGTGGTGCCAGTGATTGAACCCCTGTCCCTGAGCTTGCCTAAGAAGGCGCTGAGTCTGCTGAGTGATCTCACTGGCCATTCCTGTTGTTGTTTTAACATTTTTATTCTTCAAAACCTTTAAAATCTTGTTTTATTCTCATGTTCTCAAGCTGCCTGTGAATCTATCTAGTTGCGCATGAATGTGTCTTATATTCACCTGCCTTTAGTAAACTATTTTCATATGATGGCATCCCTGGCTTGTCCTTCTCTACTATGTCCTACTTATAGTATAATTTTGGAATTTCAATATCTCTCTGTCTCTGTCTCTGTCTCTCTGTCTCTCTCTCTC
>NW_004528246.1:0-3370 GCF_000260255.1 Octodon degus
AAATAGGATCTCAAGTCCGCATCTTGTACAGCAATTAACCACTAAGCAGAATATATGCAGTGTGTTATTTGTTGAAACTGTACTTCCGATTTGATTTGAAACTGTCTCATTGCTGTTTATCAATAAAATTTTGAAAAAAAAAAGAACAATATACTATATTTTAAGTCCAACATTCAAAGTCTCACAGCATTATTCTTCTTAATCTTGATAACTTCACTAAAAGGGATGAACTGGCTCTAGTGTTATCATTTGTGTATGATAAAATTGAGGCCTCAAGAAGCAGAATCATTTTTTAAAGCCACACCAATTTCAGGTGACAAAAAGCAATTCTGACTTCAACTTTGAAGATATTAGTTGTGTGTGCATTTGCTATCAGTTCCAAAAATGCTGCACATTCACACACATAAGGTGTATAACTATAATACTGAAAACTTGACCAATGCTAAATGAAATTTTCTTCTGCCAACTCAAGAATGAGAAATAAGATATCCTTTCCAGTGAGATAAATGTGCTATGTGTTGAATTTAAGTAGGCAATTTCATATGTACCCAAAAGTTGGCTCAATAAATGAAAGTTCATGGGGTCAGGGAGATGGCTCAGTGGAATAAGCGCTTCCCTGGCAAGCGCAAGGGCCTGAGTTCAATTCCTAGATCCGCTAAATAAATAAATAAATAAATAAATAAATAAATAAATGGAAGTTCTGAATGCATTTATTTTGCTATAAGTGTTTTCAATACCTTTCTTCTATATCAGTCATTAAAATCAAAAACGAAATACGCATTTATACTCTAAGTTAGTATAAGATTGTAAAGTCTAACAGTTTAAACAGTATTGCAACATACAATTTTCCCTTTGAATTTAAATTGATGGAATATAAAATTCAACTCATACACTTGAACCTATATCACACATATGTCAAATACATTTTCCAAACCTCACCTGATAGACTAAGCCTGAAAATAACAAATTCAAAAGTGGAACAGCTAAATGAATTCATGTAAATTTACTGTAATTGAGCTTAGTATTTCATGGACTGCTATAACTAATAGCTCATACAGGAAACTTTACCTTAGGATAGATATATAGTTACATTCTCTTAATGAATAGAGGGATTTGTTCTAATAGTGTTTATAAATGGGATATCATGTCCACATCTTGTACAGCAATTAACCACTAGGAAGAATGTATGCAGTGTGTTAATTATTGAAACTGTCCTTCAAACTTTAATAAGGACAGTATTTTTGGTAAAAAATAGACAATATTTACTTACAAATCCTTATATATTTTTACATCAATCTTTTAAACACATATATGGCTTGCAAATATTTTACCTAGTACTGTAAGTTCTCTCTCAAATTTTTCATTCTTCCTTTGTTGTGCAAAACGTGTTAGTTTGGAATATCCCACTTCTTTACTTTTCCTGTGGTGGTCTGTGTTTTTGCTGCTCTAGCCTAAAGAATCACTTTGGAATACTATCCAAAAGCATAAATCTCAAGGAGATTTTCCCTTCTGTTTTCTTCTACTCCTTTTAGAGTTTCAGGTCTTATGTTATGTTTAGGTATTTTAATCCATTTAGTTCAATTTATACGTAAGCTTTTCCATGCAGTTAGGAATTAGTGCATGTGGATATTCAATTTTTCAAGCAACATTAGAAAAGAGACAATCTTCCACACCATATCTACCTGGTGCCTTGGCAACATTAGCTGATTGGATATGATTAGTTTTATTGTTATGGCTTTTCTTCTTTTCCCCATAATTTTATTGAGAAACAAATAGCAATGAGACAGTTTCAAACAATTGGTAGGACAGTTTCAATAATTAAAACATTGCATACATTCTTCCTAGTGGTTAATTGCTGTACAAGACGAAGAAATGCTATCCTATTTACAAACATCATTAGAACAAATCCCTCTATTCATTAAGAGAATGTAACTATATATCTATCCTAACCACTTTGAATGCACAGATAGAAAATGGATATTCATCTGTAGCCCCTTTTTTATTTAATTCTGTTATTTGAATACTATAAGTGTGTTAACTCAGAAAAATATTCTAAAAGAGTCCAGTAGTCCATAATAGTATTGGGTCTTCCACTTTACTGGCAGTGTCAGAAATTGTTGACCTAAGTCCCCTACAGCTAGACATAACAGCATGGCTTTACTTTTTATGTTTCATTTTTATACTTTTCTGTTGGATGGTGAAGACCAAGGTAAAGCAGGACCTATGCAACAAGAGTTGTAGCTTTTGGGTCTGATAAGGTCAGTGAAATCCCATCAGGATTTAGCCTGAGATCCTGTACCTCAGATTGTAGATCCTTTGTCAGTGTCAGCCATGTGAATGAGTCATGCCATTGCTTGGCCAATGTGCTCTCTGTGAAAGCCTGAGAGAATGTGACGCTCCCTGGGCACACTCTACATCATCGATCACTTTTCTCTTTGGCCCCATAATCTCCTTGATCAGAAAATGTGGGACACTACTAAGTTACATGACGTTACAGTACAAGTTCTCATATGTCCTGAGTCTTAATTGATCTTGAAAGGCTAGGGCCAAACTGGTGGCTTTCTTGCGGCCCTCCTTTTTCTCTAATTTTGGTCTGCAAACTCCGGTTGTTAACCCTCCAGAAGAGAAGTTTATTGTTATTACCATACATCCAAGGCGGTTAAGTTTAACCTCACTATCTGTCTGAATATCAAACATCTTAGATATCAACGGAACAGGTATTTTTCATCAAGTATTGATATATTGAAATTTAAGTACCTATAGATTATGATGAAAAAACATTTAAAAATTAGAATATATTTTAAAAATAAGCATAAAGAATTATATAATTCTTATGTTTACACATAATCCAAAAATTTAACCATATACAACTTTGAAGCAGGACAGTCCCACAACATTAAATTTTCCTGTCACCTGCCTTGATTCACCATCCTTTTCTGTTTGAACAATCACATACCTGAGAGACAGAACAGCAGCAACTGGCACGTCATGACAAGCAGACTGTATTTAGAAGACCAAAATGACAGGCAATCCAAGCATGAACCTACTATTACAAATTGCCATCTTCAGTGCAGTTGTTAAGTTCACAGGTGTTAGTATATATAGTTATTCAGGGAGAGAATCTTTCCAATTAACTTCTAGATTCAAAAATCTTCTGGAAATTTTCAGGATCATTTCCTTGTCCATCTTCTACATATAACTGTATGGCCTGTCACTGTCATGTTTTGAAACTCTTTGATGGAGAAGTGAAATACTTCCATGACAAAAAACAGCTAAAAAAATTCGCGATGACAAAGCCAATCTTACACAGCCTACTGAAAGATGTTCTAGAGAGGGACCAAAACGATCAGAACTCCACGAATGAGATCGG
>NW_004528247.1:0-889 GCF_000260255.1 Octodon degus
AGATCTTGAAGATGCTAGTGCAGCTAGTGAAAAGGTAAGAAAGGATCTCTTAAAAACAACTAGAATGCAGGAAAAAATAATCGATCACCTGCAAGATGATGCAAAGATGAACAATGTGAGACTAATAGGCATCAATGAGAATGAAGGAGTCAATACAAAACCACATTAAAAATATATGGGCAGAAGTAATAGCAGAAAACCTCCCAGATATGAGGAAACAATCAGACATCCAGCTAACCAAAGCATACAGAACGCCAAGTAACCTCAACCCAATTAAAAACACACCGAGACATAATAGTCAAGATCCCAGAACTTCAGCTCAAGAATAATATACTGAAAGCTGCTAGAGAAAAGAAGCAGATCACATTCAAAGGAAAACTCATCAGAATTATGGCCAACTTCTCTTCACAAACCATGAAGGAAAGAAGGGCATGGAGCAGAGTACTTCAAGTCCTCTATGAAAATAAATTCCAGCCCAGACTACTCTGCCCTGCTAAACTCACTATCAAGTTTGATGGAGAAGTGAAATACTTCCATGACAAAGAACAACTAAAGATTTCATGATGACAAAGCCAACCCTATATAGGCTCCTAAAAGATGTTGTAGAGAGGAACCAAAATGATCAGAACCCCAGAAAAGAGATCAGAAGCAACCAACTTAACAGGGCAAACAATTAAACACAGGAGAAAAAGGAGTAAATGACAACAATAAATAAGTAAATAACAGTAAAAGAAGTAAATAACATGTCAATCATAAGTCAATACATCTCAATTATAATGACCAATGTAAAGGGAATCCATTCACCAATTAAGAGAAATAGACTGGCACAGTGGATTAGGAAACAAAATCCAACAATATGCTGTATACAAGAAACACATTTAACTCATAA
>NW_004528247.1:4214-5399 GCF_000260255.1 Octodon degus
TCTTCAGAAGATCATACACCATGACCAGGTTGGATTCATCCCAGGGATGCAAATATGGTTCAATATTTGAAAATCTATAAGTATAATACACTATATCAATAGAATGAAAACTAAAAACCATATGATTATCTCCATTGATGTAGAAAAGGTTTTTGACAAAGTTCAACACTCATTCATGTTCAACGTCCTACAGAAAATTGGAATAGATGGCCTCTACTTCAATCTGGTAAAAGCCATTTATGAAAACCCAACATCTAACATAATTCTAAATGGGGAAAAATTGAAATCTTTTATTCTTAGATCTTGTACAAGACAAGGATGTCCTCTATCACCACGCCCATTCAATATAGTTGTGGAATCATTAGCTACAGCCATTAGACAAGAGAAAGAAATAAAAGGAATAAGAATAGGCAAAGAAAAAGTTAAATTATTTTTATTTGTGGATGACATGATACTTTACTTAGAAGACCCAAAAACCTCCACCAATAAGCTACTAGAATTAATACAGAAATTCATTAGCATAACAGGATACAAAATCAATACCCAAAAGTCAGTAGCATTTTTCTATACAGATAACAAACACACTGAGAGGGAAATTATAGAAACAATACATTTTACAATAGCAACAAGGAAAATGAAATACCTTGAAATTAATCTAAATAAAGAAGTCAAAGATCTTTTCACAGAAAATTACAGAACTCTCAAAAAAGAGATCGTAGAGGATTTCAGAAAATGGAAAGATATTCCATGCTCCTGGATAGGAAGAACCAACGTTGTGAAGATGGCCTTACTCCCAAATTTGCTGTGCAGATTTAATGCAATTCCTATCAGACTACCACCAACATACCTCACAGACCTAAAGAAATACTTTTTAAAATTTATCTGGAACCAGAAAAGACCTAGAATAGCAAAGGCAATCCTGGGCAACACAGACAAGGCAGGAGCCATTACAATTCCTGACTTAAAATTATACTACAAGGCTACTGTGATAAAATTAGCATGATACTGGCATCAAAATAGACTTGAGGATCAATGGAATAGATTAGAAGATGCTGAAACCTATACAAATACACACAGTCACCTGATCTTTGACAAAAGGGCTAAACATGCTCACTGGAAGAAAGATAGCCTCTTTAACAAGTGGAAAAACTGGCTCTCTGAATGCTGAAAACTCAAACTTGACCC
>NW_004528248.1:0-1654 GCF_000260255.1 Octodon degus
CACTCTAAGATCCTCTATGACTTTCTGCTGTTGCTTATTTAATATTGATGCTATTAATTCATACATTTGAGCCGAACTAGTGTCCTCTGCACTTGTTCTGGGTGGGCATTGAGTTTCCTCCATATATTTCTGCATTTGATTCTTTACTGCAGATGTTAGTAATTCAGGGATTTCTTTTTTTATTTCCAATCTGAGTTCCTCTATACCTTTCTGCCATTGTTTCTCTATTTCAGAAGCTGTTGATTCTTTGCTTTCAGCTGTGTGATTCTCAATTTGTTCTGTGTTAGTGTCCTCTGCACTTGTTATGGGTGAGCTTGGGGTCTGAGATTGCATTTTCTTCCTTCTCGTCATTTTGTGTAGCACAGTCTTCCGACGTTTGTTGTAGATCTTTGTTGCAGTTCTAACCTTAGCACCTACTGAAGTTCAGGTGCAGATCTACAAAGTTTGGATTTATCCAGCTGTGCCTTTCTTCAGTCTGGATGCTGTGCTCAGCTCTTTCCTGTTGCTGCCCTTGGGGTTGAACCTGTTGTGCCTTCTGGCAAGATTTTCTGCTCTTGGACTAGCTGGGTGGTTCTGTCCCTACACTCTCTGCAGGGATTGCAGCTGCAGGGTTTCACCCAGGCCTGTATGCCAGGCTTGAGCTGAGTCTGAAGGGGACAAGATGAAGTAGGGGGGAGAGGCACCTATCCCATACACTCATTTGCCCTAGGCTAGGACTGGATCTGGGAGTTTCCATAATGCAGCAGAAATTCCTCTTCGGGGGTCGGGGTGGGCAGATACTATGGATTCATGGGGGGCATCCCAAGGGTGTAGAAGAGGATCTCACCCACACTGCACCTGTGCTGGGACCAGTAGGTCCCACCGGCGCAGGGTAGCTGGAAGCTCTCCCACACACTCACTGGGACTGGGCTATTACTGGGTCTTGCGGTTCCTGGAACGCGACAGAAATTCCTACTCGGTGTACAGGATGGGGGAGTTGCTGCGGAGTGGTAGTGGGCAACCCAAGGGGGTGGAACAGGGTCTCACCCACGCTGCCCCTGGGCTAGGACCAGTAGGTCCCTCCAGTGCAGGTTAGCTGGAAGCTCTCCCACACACCAGGCCTGGGCTAGGACTCTATCTTTCCTTTATTCTGAAAGAATGCCAATGTTTTCTACTTGGTCATCCTTGACAGAGAACTAACATGAAGATGACATTTTCTTAGATTTGTTTATTCCAGATTCTCATCATTAACTTCAGAAATTAAACTATCATCATGAGAAAATTCTGATGTAGCTCAAAATGACTCCTTTAATATAATAACATAAATGGATAATAATGTAAATTTAAATTCATTATGGAAACTTCCCATTTTAATACATATCCTCAGACACCAAAATAGCTTCAAATTACACAAATATAGGTTAAAGTTGAATTATCACGTAAACGTAAAATATTTTTCTATGTGTATTGTCTTTATAGTGTGACAAACTGAAAGAGTAAATAAGATCCAAAAGGTACTATAGATACAGTGAAAGGGAAAGAATATGCTCAACAGGAAAGAACAACTGGGAGGATAGAAGAAAGAAGAGAAGGGGGAAAATATATCTCTATATATACAAGATACCTAAGATGATTATACTACTAATTTCTATTAATTTATTGAAAGGAAAAATTA
>NW_004528248.1:2399-3519 GCF_000260255.1 Octodon degus
GTGCTGCCCCATTCCCCAGGGCACACTGATGCGGTGATTGTGGCTGGGCATGGTGGCATGCGCCTATAATCCCAGAGCTTGGGATGCTGAAAACAGGAGAATCACTACTAGTCTGATCTACATAGTGAGACCCTGTAGACACTGTCCTCAATACAAAAAACAAAATCTTGTCTACATTCCTGCTAAGTAGAATGTATTTTCAGTTGTTTCTTGTTTTTTCAGATCATGAAAAAAAAAAATCAATGAACTGAAACCATTTTGTCTTATTTCACAATTTCTAAAAATGAAATTAGTGGACATAGACTTCTTTCTCTAGTATATACCGACAGATAAAAATCTACATTTAAATTATCCAAGTACTTATAATGAATAAGAATGAATCTATCAGTTCTTATGAATAAAGACTGTGAACTCTTTTACGATATGAGCCTGATAAATGGTGCCACAATTTCTACTCTGAACTTTCTTACAATCAAGGTTGAAATTATCCTCATATATTTCCACTGAAAGGTTCATTCTTTTGTGCTTCTCTGTATATCTGAGTGTGGAAGACATACGTGGCAATTGAACAGTCTCCAAACTGGCCTTGAAGATATTCTTTGGTCAGAAGAGTAAAGACAAAGTCTTTAAAATAATCTGAGTGGCACTGATGCATCATACTCAACTTTATCTTCTTTGCTCTCTGCATTGTTATAGAAGAGAAATTAATATTCTACCTGTCTTTTAGATTATTCTTAATTTTACTTTTTGTTTCAGATTTTCACAATTCATAATCTATAACACTCAGAGCTGTAAAATGATACAATAGCATAATTTATAGTATGATTTCATATTTTTGTAAGAACAAAAGAAGGGAGAGAGAAAGAGAGAGAGAGAGACCCAGTCCTAGCCCAGGCCCGGTGAGTGTGTGGAGAGCTTCCTGCTAACCTGCACCTGCGGGAAACAGTCCCAGCCCAGGCGCAGAGTGGGCCGGACCCTCTCCCACCCCCTCGGGCCGCCCCCCACCACCCCGCCGTAACTCCCCAACCCTCCCGCCGAGTAGGAATTTCTGCCGACTTCCGGGAACCCCCAGACACAGTCCTAGCCCAGGCCCGGTGAGTGTGTGGAGAGCTTCCTGCTA
>NW_004528249.1:0-833 GCF_000260255.1 Octodon degus
GTAACATCTTTCCATTTTCTGAAATTCTCTACTATCTTTTTTTAGAGAGTACTGTAATTTTATTTGACAAAGTCTTTGACTTCTTTATTTAGGTGAATTTCAAGGTATTTCATTTTCCTCGGTGCTATTGTAAAAGGTATTGTTTCTATAATTTCCTTCGGTGTGTTTGTTGTCTGTGTAGAGGAATGCTATTAAGGTTTGGGTATTGATTTTAT
The DNA here is from genome assembly GCF_000260255.1 of Octodon degus. Taxonomy (NCBI): domain Eukaryota; kingdom Metazoa; phylum Chordata; class Mammalia; order Rodentia; family Octodontidae; genus Octodon; species Octodon degus. The sequence continues at coordinate 216 of NW_004528249.1, forward strand.
GAGCTGCTATGCTACTGAATTTCTGTATTGATTCTAGTAGCTCCTTGGTGGAGTATTTTGGGTCTCCCAAGTAAATGATAATGTCACATCCAAATAAAGATAATTTAACTTCTTCTTTACCTATTCTTATTCATTTTATTTCTTTCTCTTGTGTAATGGCTATATCTAAGTATTCCAGAACTATATTGAAGAGGAGTGGTGATAAAGGACATCTTGTCTTGCACCAGATCTAAGAGTAAGAGTTTTCAGTTTTTCCCCATTTAGAATTATGTTAGCTTTTGGGTTTTCATAAACGGCTTTCACCAGATTGAAGTAGAGGGCATCTATTACAATTTTCTGTAGAACTTTGAACATGAATGAGTATTGGACCTCGTCAAAAGCCTTTTCTGTATCAATGGCGATGATCATGTGGTTTTTACATTTCACTCTATTGATATACTGTATTACATTTTTAGATTTTCAAATATTGCAACATCCTTTTATCTCTTGGATGAATCATACCTGGTGATGGTGTATGATCTACTTGACTATTTGCTGTATTTTATTTGCTATTATTTTACTGAGGATTTTTGCATATAAGTTCATGAGGGAGATTGTCCTGTAGCTTTCTTTCTTTGT
>NW_004528249.1:1504-2317 GCF_000260255.1 Octodon degus
TCCTGAGAACAGCTTTCATCATATCCCATGAATTCTGATAGGTTGTGCTTGAATTTTCATTGAATTGTAGATATTGTTGAATTTCTTGTTTAATTTCATCTGTGACCTATTGGTTGCTGTGTAAGGAGTCATTTAATTTCCATGTATTTAATGTATTTTTCGGGTTTCTTTTGTCAATTGTTTTCAGTTTCATTGCACTGTGGTCATATAATGTGCATGGGATTAATTCTGTTCTCTTACATATATTTCAGCATCACCTATGTACCAGTATTTGGTCTATTCTAGATAATGACCCACGTGTGCCTGAGAAAAATGTGCATTCAGATGTGTTTGGGTGGAACACACTGTATATGTCCCCTAAGACCATTTGTTTCAAGCTCTGTTTCAGTTCTTTAATTTCTTTGTTAAGTTTTTGTCTGGTTGATCTATCTTTTGGGGATAAGGAGGTGTTACAGTCTCCTATCAAGGTTGTGGTAATGGATTGTAGATTTTTTATGTCCATTAATATTTACTTATTATTATTGGGTGCTCCCGTTATTGGTGCATACATATTTATGAGTGTTACCTCTTCCTCCTGAATTTTTCCCCTAATGAGTACATAGTGGCCTTCTTTATCTCACTTGATCATTGGTGGTTTGAAGTTGAGACTGAGAATAATATTGCTATCCCTGCTTTTTTCTGAGGTGCTGAGGCATATAGTACTGTGTTGTATCCTTTGTCTTTCAGCCCATGAATATCTTTATGAGTTAAATGTGTTTCTTGTATACAGCATATTGTTGGATTTTGTTTCCTTATCCACTGTGCCAGTCTATT
>NW_004528249.1:2429-3255 GCF_000260255.1 Octodon degus
GAAATTCTTTAGCTGTTGTTTGTTATGGAAGTATTTCACTTCTCCATCAAACTTGAAAGAGAGTATTGCCGGGTATATTAGTCCTGGCTGGAATTTGTTTTCATAGGAGACTTGAAGTACTCTGCTCCATATTCTTCTTTCCTTCATGTTTTGTGCTGAGAATTCTTTTGTAATTCTGATGCGCTTTCTTTGAATGTGATCTGCTTCTTTTCTCTAGAGACTTTCAGTATATTATTCTTGTGCTGAATTTCTGGGATCTTGGCTATTATATGTCTTGGTGTGTTTTTCATTGGGTTTAGGTTACTTGGCCTTCTGTATTGTTCAGTTACCTGAATATCAGATTGTTTCCTCATATCTGGGAATTTTTCTGCTATTATTTCTGCTCATATTATTTTAATGTCATTTGTATTTACTTCTTCTTTCTCATTGATGCCTATTAGTCTCACATTGTTCATCTTTGCATCATCTTGCAATTGGTAAATTATTTTTTCCATCACCCTAGTTGTTTTTAAGAGATCTTTTCTTACCTTTTCACTAGCTGCTCCAGAATCTTCATGATCTGAAACTCTCTTCCGTTTCACTTAAACGGTTTTGCAAGCTTGTGATTGAGGTTTTAATTTCCTCTATATCTCTTTTACTCTGCTTTATGCGATCTACTTCTTCCCTGTATTGCTCATTCAAGGAATCCGTCATTTTTCTAATCTCCTCTAATTTTTTAATCAATATTTTCTTTAGAACCAGTTATAAATTCTTTTACTGCAGTGTTTATTTGAGATTGGGTTTCCTCCCTATGTTTCTGCAGTTGACTTTTTATGTTCGATGCTAA
>NW_004528250.1:0-482 GCF_000260255.1 Octodon degus
AGATAAATTTTAGGAATGATTTCTCTAGGTCTGTGAGGTATGTTGGTGGTAGTCTGATAGGGATTGCAATAAATCTGTAGAGCTATTTTGGGATTATGTCCATCTGCACAATGTTGGTTCTTCCTCTCCAGGAGCATGGAATATCTTTGCATTTTCTTTTGTTCCCCGTAATTTTATTGATAAACAAATATCAATGAAACATTTGCTTTCCATTTTCTGAAATCTTCTATGATCTCTTTTCTTAGAATACTGTAATTTTCCTTGAAAAGATCCCTGTCTTCTTTAGTTAGATTAATTCCAAGGTATTTAATTTTCCTCACTGCTATTGTAAAAGTTATTGTTTCTACAATTTCCCTCTCAGTGTGTTTCTTGTCTGTGTAGAGGAATCCTATTGACTTTTGGGTATTAACTTTATAACCTGCTATGCTACTAAATTTCTGTATTAATTCTAGTAGCTTCTTAGTGGAGTTTTTTGGGTCTTC
>NW_004528250.1:3287-4353 GCF_000260255.1 Octodon degus
ATGAGTGTTACCTCTTCCTCTTGAATTTTTCCCCTAACCAGTATATAGTGGCCTTCTTTATTTCACTTGATCATTGTTGGTTTGAAGTTGAGACTGTATGAGAATAGGAATGTTACCCCTCCTTTTTTCTGAGGTGCTGGGTGATTTAGTATTGTGTTTCATCCTTTGACTTTCACCCTATGCATGTCTTTATGAGTTAAATGTGTTTCTTTTATACAGCACATTGTTGAATTTTCTTTCCTAATACACTGTGCCAGTCTGTTTCTCTTAATTGGTGAATTAAGTCCATTTACATTGATGGTTAGAATTGAGATGTATTAGACTTATGATTGCCATGTTATTTAGCTATTGTACTTTACTCCTTTTTCTCTTGTGTTTAATTGCTTGCCCTATTTAGTTGGTTGTTTCTGTTCTCATTCAAGGAGTTCTGATCATTTTGGTCCCTCTCTAGAACATCTTTCAGTAGCCTGTGTAGGGTTGGCTTTGGCATCACGAAATTTTTTAGGTGTTCTTTGTCATGAAAGTATTTCACTCCTCTATCAAACTTGAAAGACAGTTTTGCAGGGTATAGTAGTCTGGGCTGGAATTTCCTTTCATAGAGGACTTGAAGTACTCTGCTCCATGCTCTTCTTGCCTGCATGGTTTGTGAAGAGAAGTTGGCTGCAATTCTGGTGGGTTTTCTTTGAATGTGATCTGCTTGATCTGCTTCTTTTCTATAGCGGCTTTTAGTATACTATTCTTTTGCTGAATTTCTGGGTTCTTGACTATTATTTGTCTCAGCGTGTTTTTAATTGGGTTGAGGTTACTTCTTGTTCTATATACTTCTCTTACTTGAATTTCAGTTTTCTCCTCATATTTGGGAAGTTTTCTGCTCTTACTTCTGCTCATACTGTTTTAATGTCCTTTGTATTGACTCTTTCTTTCTCATTGATGCCTATTAGTCTCACATTGTTCTTCTTTGCATGGTCTTGCAAGTGATTAAGTAGTTTTTCCTGCATCCTAGCTGTTTTTAAAAGATCTTTTCTTACCTTTTCACTAGCTTTGACAGAATGTTCAAGATCTGAAA
>NW_004528251.1:0-3390 GCF_000260255.1 Octodon degus
CAGCATTGTAGCAGGACAGTCCTGAAACACTCCCCTTCCTCTTTCTTGCCTTCATTCACCACCCCCTTCTTTTTAAACAAACATCTACCTGAGAGACAGTACAGCAGCAGCCAACATGTCATGATGAGCAGCATCTATTCAGAAGACCAGAATGACAGGCACTCCAAGCATGACCCTACTATTACACATTGCTATCTTCAATGCAGTTGCTTAGTTCACAGGTATCAGCATATATAGTTAGTCAGAGTGAGAATCCCACCAATTATCTCCTAGTTTCAAAAACCTGCTGAAGATTCTCAGGATTATTGACTTGTTCATCTTCTATGTATATATGTATGGCTTTGCCCCTGTCATGTTTCCTAGCTTTCTTCCTTGCTCTCTCTTCATTGTCTAATCTTCAAGTTCTCACTTTCTTTTTGTGTTATACCTTTCTATTTGTATCTCTTCTTTTAAGTTCTTATACTAGGGAGACTATACAATATTTACACATGTGTGTCTGGTTTATTTCACTTATGAGTATATTTTCAAGTGGCATCCACTTAAATATAAAGGCTTTGAGTTTACCATTCTTTATAGCTGAGTAATACTCCATCATATAAAAATACCACATATTTTTCATCCATTCTTCAGGTGATGGGCATCTTGGTTGTTTCCAAGATTTGGCTATCATAAATTGTGCAGCTATAAACATAGGTGCACACATATCACTATGATATGACATTTTCAGTTCCTCCAGGAAAATTCCCACTATGAGGACAGCTGGTTTAAATGGGATTTCCAGTCCTAGATTTTAAAGTAGTCTCCACACTGATTTCCATAATGGTTTCACCAGTCTACATTCCCACCAGCAGTGGAGAAATGTTCCTTTAACCCACAGCATCTCCAACATTTGTTGTTGGTTGATTTCTTTGTGATAGCCATTCTTTCTGGGGTGAGAAGGTATCTCAGCGTGATTTTAATTTGTATTTCATGGATGGCTAGTGATGTGGAGCATTTTTCATATATTTATATGCTTTAATTTCATCCTCTGAGAATTGTGTGTTCATCTCAGATGACCATTTGTGGACTGGGTCTTTAAGTTTTGGGGACCTAATGTTTTTTAGTTCTTTATAAATTCTAGAGTGCAGACCTTTGTCTGAGTTCTTATTAGTGAAGATTTTTTTCCAAATTTGTGGGTTGTCTTTTCACTTTGTTGGTAATTTTTTTTTTCAAAGTTTTATTGATAAACAGGTAGCAATGAAACAGTTTCAAATCAAATCGGAAGTACAGTTTCAACAAATAATACACTGCATATATTTTTCTTGGTGGTTAATTGCTGTACAAGTTGCGGACTTGTGGCAATTTCTTTTGACATGCAAAAACTTCTTAATAATAGGATGTCCCAGTTGTTAATTCTTTCAAGTGTTACCCAGGCGATTGAATTTTTCTTCACGAACTGTTTGCCTACCCCTATGTCTTCAAAAGTTCCTCCTACTTTCTCTTCCAGGAGATAGAGTGTTTCTGTTTTAACGTTTAGATCTTTAATCCCTTTGACTTAAGCTTAGTGCATGGTGATTGACCTAGGTCAAGTTTTAGTTTTCAGCATGTGGAAAGCCAGTTTTTCCAGCACCATTTGTTAAAGAGGCTATCTTTCTTCCAGTGAGCATGCTTGGCCCCTTTGTCAAACATAAGGTGGCTGAGTGTGTTCATAGAGTCTTCTGCATCTTCTAATCTATTCTATTGATCCTCAGGTCTATTTCATTGCCAGTACCATGCTGATTTTATCATGGTAGACTTGTAGTATAATTTCAAGTCAGGAATTGTAATGCGTCCTGCTTTGTCTTTGTTGCCAAGGATGGTCTTTCCTATTCTAAGTATTTTCTGGCTCCAAATAAATTTTAGGAACGATTTCTCTAGGTTTGTGAGGTATGTTGATGGTAGTTTGATAGGGATTGCATTAAATCTGTACAGCAATTTTGGGAGTATGGTCATCTTCATAATGTTGTTTTTTTCTCTCCAGAAACAGTGAATATCTTTCCATTTTCTGAAATCCTCTATGATCTCTTTTTTCAGAATACTGTAAGTTTCCTTGAAAAGAACTTTGACTTCTTTAGTCAGATTAATTCCAAGGTATTTCATTTTCTGCAGTGCTATTTTAAAAGGTATTGTTTCTCTAATTTCCCTCTCAGTGTGTTATCTGTGTAGAGGAATGCTATTGATTTTGGGTATTGACTTTGCATCCTGCTATTCTACTGAATTTGTATATTAATTCTAGTAACTTCTTTATGGAGTTTTTAAAGTAAAGTATGATTTCATCTGCAAATAATGATAATTTAACTTCTTCTTTACCTGTTCTTATTTCTTTCATTTCTCTTTCTTGTCTAATGTCTCTAGCTAATGATTCCAGAACTATATTGAATAGTAAGGGTGATAGAGCACATCCTGCTCTTCTACAAGATCTGAGAGTACAAGATTTCAGTTTTTCCCCATTTAGAATCATGTCAGCCATTGTGTTGTCATAATGGGTTTTATCAGATTGAAGTAGAGGCCATTTATTCAAATTTTCTGTAGGACTTTGAACATGAATAGGTGTTGGATTTTGTCAAAAGCCTTTTCTGCATAAATTGAGATGGTCATGTGGTTTTTAGTTTTTGCTCTATTTATATAGTGTATTACATTTATAGATTTGCAAATATTGAACTATCCTTGCATCCCTGGGATGAATCCTACCAGGTCATGGGTTATGATCTTGTTTTGTTATATTCTATTTGCTAGGATTTTATGGAAGATTTTTGCGTCTATGTTCATGAGGGAGAATGACCTGTAGTTCTCTTTTTTTAGTTGCATCTTTCCCTGATTTTGGTATCAGCATAATACTCACCTCCAGAAATGAAATTGGGAGGATTGCTCACTTTTCAATTTCAGTGAAGAGTTTGAGGAGGATGGGGATTATATTTTCTGTAAGTTTCTTATAGAATTCACCTGCGAATCTATCAGGACCTGGACTTTTCTTTGTCACTAGGTTTTTTTTTTATTACATTTTGTATTTCATTGGCTGTTATTGGGTTATTGAGAGTTGTTATATCTTCTTGATTTAGTTTTGTTAATTTTTGTTATATCTTCTTGATTGAGTTTTGGTAATTTTTGGTAATTTCTAGGAATCTGTCCATTTCTTTTTTTTTTTTTTATTTTAACATTTATATTTGTGTGTGTGTGTGTGTGTGTGTGTGTGTGTGTGTGTATGTGTGTGGCCAGCTCAGCCCACCAGGGGGCGTGGCTGTCTGGCATGTGGTGCTGGAGGATTGAACTGCGGTCCCTGTGCTTTGCCGAGCTTGTTCCACGTAGGTGCTTTAGACCACTGAGCCATCTCTCCAGCCCCTGTCCATTTCTTCTGTGTCTTCTATTCTGTGA
>NW_004528252.1:0-827 GCF_000260255.1 Octodon degus
AAAAACTTGGGGTGAGATTGCAGTACGTATGGCTTATGTGACAAATGCAAAGGTTGCTCTAGTTGAAAAATTGTGATGTGAAATAACCAATAGAAACATTTAAAACTCACCATTAAACTCTAGTATGATCTCCATAATATTTGATCTCTTTTAAGTAAATTCCATCTTCAAGTAATCTTGTGGAGGAATTAAGAGGAATTTATTAAGAAGAATTCATTCATAGTCCATAGAAGATTAGGAAATTCTGTACCACATCAACAAGAAAGTGCCATTGTGACTCTAAAGCCTCAAATATTTTACCTATCTAACGCATAAAAAAGTTTTCACAGAAAATCTTATGCTCAAATTTGGAATGGGTTCTTGTGATATACTTTAGAAAAAAATATCTTTATCTTTTGATTCATGTCCTGTAGTGGAGAAGACAGAACATTTGAAAGAAATATTGTCAAGTGGTTTACCTACACAGAACAAAAGTTGCACTGGAGGTGTAAACTACCATTAAAAAAAAATTCACCCGACAATTTAAGAACATTTAAAGTAGTTTCAGTAAACATTGAGAAATCTTGACTTGTGCCTGAGTTTTCTCTCCCAGGAATTAATTATCCCCTTTGGTGAAAAGTCTTTATCTGGAAAACATGCTAATGAATCAGCTACTATTGAATGGGAATTTCATTCGCTGAGCTGACAACAGCAATATATGAAATCTCTTCCTAAAGACAGATTTTGTTTTTGGAGAACTTAATGCCACATACATAATGTTTTGGTATCCCTTTAGCTTTTGGATTAGTGCTGTATCTCTTCCTGCCACATTTGTCATAGAAGTAACT
>NW_004528252.1:1617-3395 GCF_000260255.1 Octodon degus
ATTTTTAGAACAATGTCAGAGTTACAATTAACTTTCAAAAAGTTTCCATATACATTACAAACATTTCATTCCTTGGGATGTATACATGCATGATATTGTTGCCATTATCTATTCAATAACTTCCTCTAGTTACCTATGCAATCCTCTAATAAAACGGACTCAAACTGTCATTACTATAACTGTTATTGTATTTTCTTTATGATTTTTTTGTTAGGAACACCTATCAGAAGATCTATTTTCTTTACCCTGCAACATTTATACAGGCTTCATGCAATAATATACAGATATTTACAGTTTAATAGTCATGTGGAGCCAAATCTTTCTACTCTGACTCACATCTCACTGTCCCCTTCGCCGAGGTCAAGAGCATCATCATATCCACCTTCTGATGCTATGCATTAGTCTAATTTAGACGCACTCTAGAATGGCTATTATGCCCAATATGCCATTCTGTGCCTGGTCCCTTTTTCTCATAATTATGTTCACTATGCTAATTCTAAGTCACACATGAATGGCTTTTCTTCAGCTTTATGATTCAATACTCCATTTATATGTCTATGTCACTTCTTTTTCTCCAGAATCTGTCAGCGGTTATTTAAAAGTCTTCCACATCTTGCCTAATATAAAGTAGGAAAAAGTCTAAAAATTCTTTATTTCATTGCTACAGATGGAGGAAATTTAACGCAAAAGGAACGAGTAACCTTCTCCATAAATTTGCAAGTGACCTGGACAGACACTTCTTACGAGTGTTACAGATGTCAATGTGTACAGTTAGCCTTCAGGGAAAGGCAAATCAAAGCTACTTGGAGATTCTATCTCATCCCATTTAAATGGCTATCATCAGGAATAGAAATAAACAGCCAATGCTTAAGAGAATTCATGGGATGACGATGCCATATACACTGTTGATGGAAAGTAAATAGTTACAGCCAGTATGTAAAATAGCAGGTTGGTGACGTCCAACCTGTGGCACCAGTGGCACAGTAGGACATTGGCTATCACTGAAAGCTCTGAAAGGTTTATACCCGCTGGTAAAGGTGTTTCCTAAAAAATCACAAGTGAGCTACCTTGTCATCCAGCTAAACAATGTGACAGTGTGTGTCCAAGGAAATGACATCATCACATTATAGAAATATAGCAGTACCTAGGTTTAAGCATTTAACTTGCTTTATGCTTTTGATGAAGGTGGCTGCATTTGTGTTTTATGACAAAGACAATACAGACCAGGATCAAGAAGTTTGTAATGGCAATAAAGATTCCATTGGGAGTTTACCTAGCAGCCATGTGTGTTATATACTAGCAGGAGTTGTAACATTTTCTCCACTTTTTAGATTTCACAGGTGACTAAAATAAGGCCACTAGCCTAAAAGTATATAGAAGTATTTTGACAAGAACCTGATACTCAGGTTGAATTGTGCCTCCTGCTGACTAGTCTGGATTGTAGTGAGACTCAGAAGCAAAGGACAAAAGCAGAGAAGAAAATTGTGCAAATTTGGAAAGACCCTTCTGTCAACTTGGAGCCAGAATAGGGCTGGTTGCTGAAGAGATCAAAGAAAAACCTTGTGCACAGTACAAGGACAAGAAGATTCATGTCTGAGAGCATTTCAGAAATCATCAAGGCCTTAGCCTCCACAGGATCAAGGGTACAAAAGTGACACACTTTCACTTGAGAAGAGAGAACTGCAGCAGCCTGGTGCAGAGCTTTCCAGGGAATAAGTCCCTCAGAAATGATCTCACTGTGTTCTGCCTCCAGCCTCTATGAGTTGCTACTGTCATTG
>NW_004528253.1:0-609 GCF_000260255.1 Octodon degus
GCAAAGGAGGAGGGAGGGATTGAGATTAGATTCTTTATAGACTTAATGGAAATCAGCAGACTGAGAAAATACATGTATAGCCCAGGGTGGCCTCAAAGTGATCCTCCTGCCTCAGCCTCCATTGTACTGAGATTACACACGTGCACTGTTATACCTAGCTCAGATCGAAGAAATATAATGAATAGCTCTAAATTCATAAATTTAAAAAACATAGGTGAAAAGGACAAATATACACTACCCAAACTTATTCAATATGAAATAACATGAACAGTCATATACACACTAAATTTGTAATTTAAAACATTCTCACGTAGAAACTAAACATGGTAGTTAGTGCATGCCTGTAATTCCGGCCAGTACTCAGGAATTATGGTAAAAGGATCGCTGTGAGGTCAACCTGAACTACATAGTGAGACCCTGTCTCAAAAAAAAAAAAAAAAAAAAAAAGGCGCCTGGGCCTAGCTCAGGTTGCTGGAGTTCAAACCTCACAACTCTCCCACTGGCCAAAAGTGCCCTGAAGCCATTCGAGGAACAAAAAAAAATAAAAAATAAAAAATAAATAAAGCACCTACTTAGAACAAGCTAAGCCAAGCAAAGCACAGGGACCGC
>NW_004528253.1:1944-3447 GCF_000260255.1 Octodon degus
CAATGAATATTACATGTTATATATACTAGAAAGTAAAACTTCTCTAAGCTAGCTATGATCTATAATAGAATTTGATCATTAGGGGCCGGGGAGATGGCTCAGTGGAATAAGTACTTCCCTGGCAAGTGCAGAGGCCTAAGTTCAATCACAAAAAAAAAAAAAAAAAAAAAAAAAAAAATTGATCATTAATTATACAGTGGAAAAATTTTGTCAAATATTATACACTACCTTATACATGATCAGTTCTGCTGTAACATTTTTGAAAGCAATTTCAGTGAGGATTACATATTTACTGGAGAAACACTAGGTGAATGCAGATAACTGTACCTAGCAGAACCAAGTGTATTAACTATATGTTCTTTTCTTGTGTTTTTGATATTTTGCCATCTGTAGCCTTGCTGATCTGAGAGAGAATGTCCTTCCTGAGGCTAGTCAATTCTCAGGATTAACAAAAAACAGGGGCCGGGTAGATGGCTCAGTAGAAGGCAAGCATAAGGGTCTGAGTTCAATCCCCGGTTCTGCCAAAAAAAAGTATTGGTACACATACCTTTCAGTAATAAACCAAACAATCCAAAGCTCATGTTCACTAACTACCTCCTTTACTCCCTCTGACAAATGTGGCCAATACTATGCCTATTCCTTTTTCTTTTTTTTTTTTTTTTTTTTGTATTTAGTACAAGATCTACAGGGTCTCACTACAGAGAACAGAGTTGTAGCGATTCTCCTGTTTTCAGCCTCCCAAGCGCTAAGATTACAGGCACAAGCCACCACCCCCAATCTCAGTCGCCTGCAGTGCCCTGGGGGTGGGGCTGGCACAGCCATTCCTTTTCCTTAATCACTTCCAAGTCAGGACAGTTGCTATGCCTCATATTCCACTACTAAAGTAAGCCAGTATTTATCCTGTTTAACCTCCTTGCCTGTTACTTACCATAGAAACCATAATAAAGGCTCTTAACACATTTCTCCTGAGCTCCTTCTGTCTCCAGATTGTTTGTTTGGTTTTTTTGGTGGTACTGAGGATTGAATTCAGGACCCTGTGCTTGCCAGAAAAGTACTTATTCCACTGAGCCATCTCCCCAGCCTCTCTGTCTCCTGACTGATCCTGGTGTTTTCCCACATGGTCCTGCATGACATGGTAAGTGCCATTTAGAAATATTAGTAACAAACTACCTTTTCAGTGGCAGTTTTTTCTAATTTGGTGGCATCATCATACCTGATACAGTAATGGTAAAACCTACGTTTTAAAATGTGTTTTCTCCTTTGTGGCCAGTTCAGCCCATCCTGGGGAGGGGCTGATTCAGCATGTGGTGCCTCCATCCCTGAGCATTTGCCTAAACTTGCCTAGGCAGGCCGCTTTAGACCACTGTGCTATCTTGCTGGACCAAACCTACCTTTTAAAACACCAATCCAAATAAAATATGCACATATACCTTAAATATGTAATCAGCCACCTCAACTCACTGCATGTTATACATGCTTATTCATATCTACGTTACGGGGGGG
>NW_004528254.1:0-607 GCF_000260255.1 Octodon degus
TTTTTTTTTTTAGTTGTTTTAATTTGCATTTTGAGGATGGCTAGTGATGTGCAGCATTTTTTCATATATTCATTCCCTTCTTTAATTTCATCCTCTGGGAAGTTTGTGTTCATCTCAGATGCCCATTTCTGAATTGGGTCTTTAAAGTTTGGGGCCATAGTGTTTTTTAGTACTTTATAAATTCTAGAGAGCAGACCTTTGTCTGAGTACTTATTTATCATGATTTTTTTTCCAAATTTGTGGGCTATCTTTTCACTTTGTTTGTGATTTCTTTTGAGGTGAAAAAACTTCTCAGTAAGAGCAGGTCCCCGTTGTTAATTCTTTCAACTGTTTCCTGTGCAATTTGATTTCTGTTCATGAACTCTTTGTCTACCCTTATGTCTTCAAGAGTTCCTCCAAATTTCTCATCCAGGAGAACAGTATCTCTGCTTTAATGTTTAGATTTTAATCAATTTTGACTTTAGTTTAGTGCATGGTGATAGACCTGGGTCAAGTTTGAGTTTTCAGCATGTAAAGACCCAGTTTTTCCAGCACCATTTGTTAAAGAGGCTTTCTTCCAGTGAGTATGGTTGGTCCCTTTGTCAAAGATAGGGTGGCTGAGTGTGTT
>NW_004528254.1:1987-3255 GCF_000260255.1 Octodon degus
TAGGTGCTTTAAACCACTGAGCCATCTCACCAGCCCCGAATTATATACTTCTTATGTTTACACGTAAGTCCAAAATTCTCACCATATACAACCTTGAAGCAAGACAGTCCCACAATATTCCTATACCTGTCTCTTGCTTTCATTCACCACTCTCTTCTTTTTGAACAACCATCCACTGGAGAGACATCATAGCAGCAACTGGCATGTCATGACAAGCAGCCGATATGCAGAAGACCAGAATGACAGGCACTCCAAGAATGAAACTACTAATGCAAATTACCATCTGCAGTGCAGTAGCTTAGTTCACAGGTATCTGTATATGTAGTTAGTCAGGGTGAGAATTTTTCCAATTAACTGCTAGATTAAAAAATCTTCTGAAGATTCTCGGGATCATTGCCTTGCACATCTTCCACATATACCTGTATGGCATGATGTATTTATATTTCCTAGCTCTTCTCCTTTCCCTCTCTTGATTAGTTGCTCCTTGAGATCCTGCTTTCCTTTTTACTTGTATTACATCTTTTTATTTGTATTTCTTCTTTTGAGTTCTTATACTAGGGAAACTATATGATAGTTACACATGTGTGTCTGGTTTATTTCACTTATGAGTATATGTTCAAGTGGGATCCATATCAATATAAAGGCTTCGAGTTTATCATTCTTAATAGCTGAATAATACTCCATTGTGAAAAATACCACATCTTTTTCAACCATTCCTCAGGTGATGAGCATCTTGGTTGTTTCCAAGATTTGGCTATCACAAATTGTACTGCTATAAACATAGGTACACATATATCACTATGATATAAGGTTTTCAGATCCTCTGGAAAATTTCCAGTAGAGGCATAGCTGGTTTAAATGGGATTTCCAGTCCAACTTTTCAAAGGCGTCTTCATACTGATTTCCATAACGGTTGCACCAGTCTACATTCCCACCAGCAGTGAACAAGGGTTCCTTTTCATCATAGCCTTTCCAACATTTGTTGTTGGGAGATTTTGTTATGATAGCCGTTCTTTCTGGGGTGAGATGATACCTCAATTTTATTTTAATTTGCATTGCGTGGATGGCTAGTGATGTGGAGCATTTTTTTTTTTATATATTTACTTGCTTCTTTAATTTTTTCCTCTGAGAAGCATGTGTTCATCTTGGATGCCCATTTCTGGATTGGGTCTTTATATTTTGGGGCCTTAGTATTTTTTACTTCTTTATAAATTCTATGGAGCAGACCTTTGTTTGAGTACTTATTTGTCATGATTTTTTCCAAATTT
>NW_004528255.1:0-607 GCF_000260255.1 Octodon degus
GAAGATATACTCATAAGTGAAATAAACCAGACACACATGTATAAATATCATACAGTTTCCCTAGTATAAGAACTCAAAGGAAGAAATACAAATAGAAAAGTATAATACAACTAAAAGGAAAGCAAAAACTTGAGGACTAACTAATTAAGAGAGGGAAAGGAGAAGACCTAGGAAACATGACAGTGGCAAGCCATACAGTTATATGTAGAAGATGGGCAAGGCAATGATTCTGAGAATCTTCAGAAGATTTTTGAATCTAGCAGTTAATTGGAAGGATTCTCACCCTGACTAACTATGTATACTGACACCTGTGAACTAAGCTACTGCACTGCAGATGGTAATTTGTAATAGTAGTTTCATGTTTGGAGTGCCTGTCCTTCTGGTATTCCAAATATGGGCGGCTTGTCATGACATGCCAGTTGCTGCCATGCTGTCTCTCAGGTAGATGATTGTTCAAAAAGAAGGGGTAGTGAATTAAGGCAGGAGACAGGAAAAAGAAAGTTGCATATGCGTAGATTTCTGGACTTAGGTGTAAACATAAGAATTATATAATTCTTTATGCCTATTTTTAAAATATATTTTAATTTTTTAAATGTTTTTTCATCAT
>NW_004528255.1:2332-3491 GCF_000260255.1 Octodon degus
CCAAAAAAAAAGAGAAACATTTTGACCTATACATCATGTAACTCAGTTGTGTCCCAAATTTTCTGATCAAGGAGATTATGAGGCCAAAGAGGAAAGTGATTGATGATGTAGAGTGTGTCTAAGGAGAGTCACATGGAGAGAAAACATTCTCTCAGGCTTTCACAGAGAGCAAATTGGTCAAGCAATGGCCGTGACTCATCCATTTGGCTGATACTGGCAAAGGATCTACAAAGTGTGGTACAGGTTTCAGGATAAATCCTGAGGAGATTTGACTGATCTAATCAGATACAAAAGTTACATTTCTTGTTATATAGGTCTTGCTTTATCTTAGTCTTAACCATCCAGCAGAAAAGTATAAAAATGAAGTATAAAAAGTAAAGCCATATTAATATGCTGAGCTGTAAAAGGCTCAAGTCAACAACTTTGGACATTGCCAGTCTTACAGAAAACCCACTACTGTTATGGACTATTGGACTGTTTTGGAATATTTTGCTGAATTCACACACCTATAATATTTAAATGACAATGGAATACCCTTCTCTGACAAAAGTAAACAAAAAAAGGGGATACAAATGAACAACCATTTTGTACTTGTATATTCAAAATAGGATAAATACACAGCTATATTCTCTTAATTCAAAGTATAGAAAGATTTGTTCTAATAGTGTTTGTAAACAGGATATCATGTCTGTGTCTTGTACAATGAATAACCACTAAGACAACAATATGTAATTGTTGTCAATACTAATTATTGAAACTGTCCTAATTAGATTTGAAACTGTCTCACTGCTATTTATTACTCAATAAAATTATGGAAAAAACATCAAACAAACAAACAAAAATATCTCTCAAAAGTTCCTACCAACCTCAGTATTTTTTTATTTTTATTTATTTTTTTATGGATTTTTTTTTTAGTAATTTTATTGAGAAATAAATGGCAATGAGACAGTTTCAAAGCCAATTAGTAGGACAGTTTCAATAATCAGCACACTGTATATTGTCTTAGTGGTTATTCATTGTACAAGATGCAGACATGACACCCTGTCCACAAACACTATTAGAACAAATCTTTCTATTCATTGAATTAAGAGAATATAGCTTTATATCTATCCTATTTTGAATATACAGATACAGAATGTATTTATTTATTTATTTATTT
>NW_004528256.1:0-596 GCF_000260255.1 Octodon degus
CCTGCCTTCAGACATAGGGTGATGGAGCCAGTGACTGTTCTCTGCAACGTCCCCCTCCTGGTCAGCAATGACTGTCTCCACTGAGTTCCAATCTGTTAGCCGATGGCTGGGCTCTGCTCAATTCCATAGCATTGGGACGGAGAAGTCGAGACAGCTGAGAGGGGCCTTCTGTCTTAGGCTCAGATTGACTTGGCTCAGGGGGGTTCAGTATCGCGTGCCCTCCTACTGTGAGGTCCACATGGAGAAGGCGCTGAAAAGCTGGGGTTTCCTGCCTGGCGGGAGTGAGCGGGGTGGGGGGCGGCAGTTGTGGCTGATGGGCAAGGCAAGATTTGCAATGGGAAGGACTGGGTGGGCGAGGCCTGCCTTGTTGGGCAAGGGGTGGGGGATGCATTCTGTGGGTGGGACCTGCTGGATGGGCAGGGCCGGGCAGAGAGCGCACATCGTGTATGAGGTGGAATTCAACTATGATTTGGTGTGGAGCTGAGACTTTGCTTTGGCAGGTACCTCTCCGTTTGCTCACATCCCAGTTTACTGGAAGTGCCACCGCTGTCACTCCCTTTGAATAGATGAATTGGGGGCTGAAGGGTGGCAGCTAA
>NW_004528256.1:2381-3360 GCF_000260255.1 Octodon degus
TCCATTTTCTGAAATCCTCTACGATCTCTTTTTTCAGAGTACTGTAATTTTCATCGAATAGTTCTTTTACTTCTTTAGTTAGATTGATTCCTACATATTTCATTTTCCACGGTACTATTATAAAGGGTATTATTTCTCTAATTTCATCTGTTAGCTATGTACAGGAAAGTTACTAACTTTTGGGTATTGACTTTTATCCTGCTATGCTACTGAATTTGTGCATCAATTTTAGTAGCTTTTTGGTGGAGTTTTTTGAGTCAGCTGGGTCATCTGCGAATAATGATAGTTGAACTTCTTCTCTACCTACTCTTATTCCTTTTACTTCTCTCTCTTGTCTAATGGCTCTAGCTAATGATTCCAAAACTATATTGAATAGGAGTGGTGATAGAGGACATCCTTGTCTTGTACCAGATCTGAGAGTAAAATATTTCAGTATTACCCTATTTAGAACTATGTTAGCCATTGGGTTGTCATAGATGCATTTACCACATTGAAGTAGAGGCCATCTATTACAATTTTCTGTAGGACTTTGAACAAGAATAAGTGTTAGATTCTCAAAAGCCTTTTCTGCATTGATTGAGATGATCATGTTGTTTTTTGATTAGGTTCTATTGATATAGTGTATTACATTGGTAGATTTGATTAGTTTGAATGATCCTTGCATCCCTGAGATGAATCCTACCTGGCCATGGTGCATAATCTTCTCATCATTTGCTGTATTCTATTTGCTAGAATTTTATTGAGGATTTTTTCATCTACAGTCATGAGGGAGATTGGCCTGTTGTTCTCTTTTTTTAGTTGTGGTTTTCATGGTTTTGGTATTAGTGTAATACTTGGCTCTAGCAGTGATTGTGGGAAGATTGTTTCTTTTTCAGTTTCATTGAAGAGTGTGAGTAACATTGAGACTCTATCTTCTGTAAATTTCTTGTAGAATTCAGCTGTGAATCCATCAGGACCTGGACTTTTCTTTGTCAGTAGG
>NW_004528257.1:0-3457 GCF_000260255.1 Octodon degus
GGTGGGCTTGGGTTCTGAGGTTGCATTTTGTTCCTTCTCGTCATTTTGTGCAGCACTGTCTTCTGCCCTTTGTTGTAGATCTTTGCTGTAGTTATAATCTTCACACATATTGAAGTTCAGGTGCAGCTGTACAAAGTTTGGACTTATCCAGCTGTGTCTGGCTTGGGTCTGGTTGTTGTGCTCAATCCTTCCCGCTGCTGCCCTTAAGGGTGAACGTGTTGTGCCCCTGTGGCAAGATGTTCTGCTCCTGGACTAGCTGGTTGGATCTATCCTCTACACTCTCCCCTGCAGGGATTGCAGCTACAGGATTACACCTCAGGCGTGTATGCCAGGCCTGAGCTGTGCCTGGAGGGGGCAAGGTGAAGTAGGAGGACGAGGAAGCTCTCCGCACACAGTTATGGGACCTGGGCTAGGATTGGGTCTAGGGGCTCCCGGAACTCGGCAGAAAATTGTACTCGGCGGGTGGGGTGGGGGAGGCACTGCGGAGTGGTGGGGGGCGGCCCAAGGGGCTGGAAGAGGATCCGGCCCACTCTGCGCCTGGGCTGGGACTGGTCCCGTCGTCACAGGGTAGCAGGAAGCCCTCCGCACACTCACCGGACCTGAGCTAGGACTGGGTCTGGGGGCTCCTGGAACTAGGCAGAAAAATCCTACTCGGCGGGTGGGGTGGAGGAGGCACTGCGGAGTGGTGGGGGGCGGCCCAAGGGACTGGGAGAGGGTCCGGCCCACTCTGCGCCTGGGCTGGGACTGGTCCCGCCGGCGCAGGGTAGCAGGAAGCCCTCTGCACACTCACCGGACCTGGGCTAGGACTCGATAGTCTCTTTTTTTATTCTTTAGCTAGGATAATTTTATACGAAAATCTTTATCCTCATCTCCTATGCAGTAATTTAGCAGTGTGATTTTTACAAGAATAGCAAGATAAATACTTGACTAAAATGATATGTTGTGTATCGTTTTCAAGATAATTATTGTTTTTTAAATACATCTTTATGAACTAATACAGTTACACATATTTGACAGATTTCATTTATTACGATTTTTTTTTTCAGTAATTAGGGTTGAAGTTAGGGGCTTCACATTAAGCTACTTCTCTAGCCTTTTTTTGTTTGTTTTGAAACGCGGTGTCTGTACATCACTAAGGTGCCCCAGCTAGACTCATCCACATCATCCTCCTGCCTCAGCCTCCCACAGTACTATTATTACAGGCTTGACTAGAATTTGTTCACTCTTGTTGCAGTTCTATTTGTCCCATCTTTGACTGATGGCAGCTTTTTCAGTCTGGGTTGAGTCTTCTAACATAACCTTCTTTGACAGTCTTCTTACTTCTTAGGATATCAAAATACTCTGGGCTTATTTTGTATATTCATGTCCTTTACTCCAAATTGATTAGTTTCTTGGGAAGTAGCATTTGTTTTTATGTTTTAATTTTAATTGTGTGTGTGTGTGTGTGTGTGTGTGTGTGTGTATTTGTGTGTGTTGCTGAGAATCTAACCCAGGGCCTTACTATCCTGTTATTTTTTTTCTTCCTGTTTTCTATAATTACACTGTGTATATGTCATCAGATCATATATTCCTTGATTTCTATCACCTTTTTCTGAGTTTTTCTAATTTTGATTTATATTCTTTTATGTATTTTGGATAATTTTAAAGTAAAAGTTAGTTTAGTCCATATTTTTTTGCCATAGTGAAGCACTTTATAAAGAAAACACATTTATTTCGCCCAGTTTGGTAGGCTGCAGCCCTTGGACTGCGTTTTGGTGGAGGCCTTGCAGTGGATGGCATTGCTTTGGGAAGGCGTGCAAGAGGTCACAGGGTGGGCCTGGAAGCCAGAGCAGGCTGTAAAGGGTTATCTATTAGGATAGGTCTTAGAGACAGTCTCCTGAGCACAGACTCACATTTAATTTGTTCCTGAAGATCTCCGTGCCAAGTATAATGATTGTTGTACTGTATTTGTGGCAAAACACAAACCATAAATACACAAATCTGTAATAGTGTCTGCTCTTAAGTTTTTATAACCTGGTAATTTCATCTTACTGGGTAAAGTGCTACTGCACATAGTAGGACTTAGTTCTCGTCAGCAGTTCCACATAATGGGGGAGTGAGATTGTGCACTCCCTTTCCTATGGAAACTGTTTCCACTGACACAGACCAGAGCACAGTGCAGACTGGGAAAGGGAGGTGGCCTTCCGAGCAATAAAATGAAAATATTCCAGAGTGTGTATGTTGTTTTGACCAGATCTTTATAATTATCTTTCCAGTTTCTGTGTTTGCCTTCCATTGTTTTCTGGTGATGTACTTTAATTTTGTTCATCTGCTTTAGTAAGTTTTAATCGTAGACATAGTTAAAAATTTTTCATGCTGTTTAAATGTCATATCTGATTTTATAACAGGAAAAATACTAGTATTTCTCTTCCCCTCTGTCCCTCCCTCTGCTATCACCCCCTCTTCTCCCTCCTCACTACAAGCTCTGTAATAAGTTATGTTACAGTGTTGGATAATTGTTGATATTGGGGGCTCATTACAGTGCTATGTATACAATTAATATGCATTAATTGCCCATTTCTCTTTAAGTGGTCATTTTGGTTGCAGTTTATTATCCATTTTTACCAAGTATTATGTAGTAAAAAAATATAATCTCTAAATACATTTAACATTGTTAGTAGTAATGTTTTATTGTCACCTACTTTTTTGGTACAAACTTAAAATTCTGTAGTATAAATAAAAAAATTGATTTCTCCTTTTATATGGAAAGAGATTATAATTCAGTAGGTGGCACTCCTTCATTTCTTGTTCCTATTAATAAATACCCAATTAAATACTGAAGAATGTTTTCAAAATCTTGGAGTTTAAATTATATTTGGCTTATTTTAGAAAGTAATAGCAATTTTGTTCATAATATAGCTTTTGTGAAACATTGTTAGAATGAGTGCATATGAATATAATGTATTTAATATTTTGCTTTAAGGAAGCTTATGTGTAGAACAATTCTTTCTGGCGAAGGCTTTATGTTATACTTTCTGAAACTAGATTTTTTTTTTTCCAAAATTTGAATCATCCATTATTATCTACTTATCCAGATTTTTATATTCAAACATCATTGAAGTCCAACTAGAAAATACTTTAGAAATTAACACATTTCCTTCATTCTTACACATCAGCTTGGGCCTGGTGTGGTGTTGCATGCCTATAGTCGCAGCAGTCAGGAGGATCACTACAAGTTCAAGGCCAGCCTGAATGGCATAGTGAAAGCTTATCTCAAAACCAAAACATACACCAGTTTTCCTTATTTTTAGTGTTTACATCCCATTTTTCTCTTTTTTTTTTTTAATTTGTGTATCACTTTTTTTTTGTTTTTTTTTTTCATAATTTTTATTGATAAACAAATAGCAATGAGACAGTTTCAAATCAAATCGCTAGGACAGTTTCAATAATTAACACACTGCATACATTCTTCTTAGTG